>NW_026893277.1:0-82638 GCF_033815535.1 Pezoporus flaviventris | reverse complement strand
TTGGAACCCCCCAAACTTGCCTTCTCCCCCAAAACCCACCTGGGCAGCGTGTTGCTCCCCTTCTCCCAGCGCCCCCCGCTCCCACTGAGAGGAGCCCGAAACTGGGGGAGAGGGCGCTGGCTCGGGGGGGGACCCCAAAAATATCCCCCAACCCCCTCCAAACCCCACAAAACGGCCCCCAACGCCCTCAAACGCCCCCTAAACCGGTTTAAACCGCCCCCCCCCCGGACTACATTTCCCATCATGCCCAGCAACGGGAGCCCGCCGCGAAGCATGCTGGGAGCTGTAGTCCCCGACGCTCACCCGCGGGCTGCCCCTGGGTCCTAGTGCCCGGCTCCGCCTCGTCCTGCGGGGAGAAGAGTGAGGGGTCGGGGGACACGGAGGGGGGACACGGGGGGTGTCCACCGGCATCTGAGGACAAGGGGAGGGGCAGGGGGATGGGGGGCAGCCCCCCTAGAGCGTTATTTTGGGGGGGAGCCCCCAAATCGGTATTTTGGGGTTAAAATCCCCCCAAATTGGTATTTTTTTGGGGAAAAGACCCCAGACTTGGTGTTTTGGAGAGGGGCACTGACGTTGGTGACGTCCTCGTCCCTCTTGGGCGCTGGTTTGTCCCCCTGCAGCGTGGCTTTCCTCCTGGGGGGGCAAAGAGGGGGTCAGCACGGGTACCCCATTTGAGGGTACCCCCATTTAAAGGTACCCCCATTTGAGGGGGGGTCCCCCCCATTTCCCTATTATCCCCCCCCTCACCTGCGGGCCAGCATCGCGTTCATCTCCTCCATCAACCCCCCTCCCCCGGTGCCCCCCCGGGCACCGTCACCCTTGGGGGGTGCAGGGGGTTCGCTGCTGTCTCCTCCTGCTGTGACAAAGGGGGGGGGATGAAATCGAGCCCCCCCCTCCCCTTGACACCCCCCCCCCCCCCAATTCATTGCCCTCACCTTGACCCTCCGGAGCTTGGCCCCCGCGATGGCAGCAGCGAAACCGGGGCTCCCCCCACCCCCCCCAGCCCCCGGTAACGGGGGGGGCCCCGGCACCCCCGCGGCTGGGGGGGGAGCAGGAGGTGGGGGGGGGCCCGGCGGTGGGGGGGGGCCAGGGGGTGGCGGCGGAGGGGCTCCAGCAGGGGGGCCTGGGGGGGGTCATGGGTTTGGGAGGGAGGTTATGGGGTGACCCCAGGTCGTTTTGGGGTGCCCCCCACTATCCGTCACCTACCTGAGGCCGCCACGCGGGGCTCGGGGTCCTCCAGCGGCTGCCTGAGGGTTGGGGGGGGTCAGCACCCGTGGGAGGGGGGAGGACCCCTGCAAATCGAGGGGGGGGGGCACCCACCTCTCCTGGGGGTCGGGGTCTTCTGCGCTGTCGGGGTCTGGCCAGGAAACGGGGGTGCCTGGGGGAAGGGGCCAAGGTGAGGTCATGGGGGGGGGTCAGGGTTATGGGGGGGTCTCAGGGTCATGGGGGGTTCAAGGTGGGGTCATGGGGGGGCTCAGGGTCATGGGGGTATCAAGCTGTGGTCATCGGGGGGTCTCAGGGTCATGGGGGGGCTCAGGGTCATGGGGGGTTCAGGGTCATGGGGGGGTCAAGGTGGACTCATGGGGGGGTCTCAGGGTGGGTAAAGGGGGGGTCAAAGGTGGGGTCATGGGGGGTCTCAAGGTCATGGGGGGATCATGGGGGGGGTCAAGGTGGGATCATGGGGGGGTCAAGGTGGGGTCACGGGGGGGACTCAGAGTGGGGTCAAGGGGGGGTCTCAGAGTGGGGTTAAGGGGGGGTCAAGGTGGGGTCACGGCGGGGTCAGGTGGGTCGGGGGGGTCAGGGTGGGGTCACGGGGGGTCAGGTGGGTCGGGGGGGTCAGGGTGGGGTCACGGGGGGTCAGGGTGGGGTTACGGGGGGTCAGGGTAGGGTCACGGCGGGGTCACGTGGGTCGGGGGGGTCAGGGTGGGGTTACGGGGGGTCAGGGTGGGGTCACGGGGGGTCAGGGTTCCCGGGCCCCCCCTCACCCTCGCCCAGCGCCCGCAGCGCCCCCAGGACGGCGTCGGCGAAGGCCGCGGCCTGGCGGGGGGCGCCGAAGCTGAGCCCCCAGAGCCGCCGCCCCTCCCGCCATTGGTGGAACTGCGGCGTCACCGCGCAGTAGCGCAGCCCCCGCGCCAGGGGCAGGTTCAGCACCACCTGCGGGACAGCGGCACCAGGGGGCGCCCGGGGGCGGGCATTGAGAGCCCGGAGCCCGGGGGGCCCCGATGGGGACCCCAGAGCTCATGGGTGCCCATAGAGAGCCCAGAGCCCATGGGTGCCCATAGAGAGCCCAGAGCCCATGGGTGCCCATAGAGAGACCAGAGCTCATGGGGGCCCATAGAGAGACCAGAGCTCATGGGGGCCCATAGAGAGCCCAGAGCCCATGGGTGCCCATAGAGAGCCCAGAGCTCATGGGGGCCCATAGAGAGCCCAGAGCCCATGGGTGCCCATAGAGAGCCCAGAGCCCATGGGTGCCCATAGAGAGACCAGAGCCCATGGGGGCCCATAGAGAGACCAGAGCTCATGGGGGCCCATAGAGAGCCCAGAGCCCATGGGTGCCCATAGAGAGACCAGAGCTCATGGGGGCCCATAGAGAGACCAGAGCCCATGGGGGCCCATAGAGAGACCAGAGCTCATGGGGGCCCATAGAGAGACCAGAGCTCATGGGGGCCCATAGAGAGACCAGAGCTCATGGGGGCCCATAGAGAGCCCAGAGCCCATGGGGGCCCATAGAGAGCCCAGAGCTCATGGGGGCCCATAGAGAGCCCAGAGCCCATGGGTGCCCATAGAGAGACCAGAGCCCATGGGTGCCCATAGAGAGACCAGAGCCCATGGGGGCCCATAGAGAGACCAGAGCCCATGGGTGCCCATAGAGAGACCAGAGCCCATGGGTGCCCATAGAGAGACCAGAGCCCATGGGTGCCCATAGAGAGACCAGAGCCCATGGGGGCCCATAGAGAGACCAGAGCCCATGGGGGCCCATAGAGAGACCAGAGCCCATGGGGGCCCATAGAGAGACCAGAGCTCATGGGGGCCCATAGAGAGCCCAGAGCCCATGGGTGCCCATAGAGAGACCAGAGCTCATGGGGGCCCATAGAGAGACCAGAGCCCATGGGGGCCCATAGAGAGACCAGAGCTCATGGGGGCCCATAGAGAGCCCAGAGCCCATGGGTGCCCATAGAGAGACCAGAGCTCATGGGGGCCCATAGAGAGACCAGAGCCCATGGGGGCCCATAGAGAGACCAGAGCTCATGGGGGCCCATAGAGAGCCCAGAGCCCATGGGTGCCCATAGAGAGACCAGAGCTCATGGGGGCCCATAGAGAGACCAGAGCCCATGGGTGCCCATAGAGAGCCCAGAGCCCATGGGTGCTACATGGAGAAACCCCAGAGCCCCCCCCCAGCACCAATGGTTGGCCATATCCTCCACCCAGCACCCATGGGTTCCCTTACGCCCCCCCCCGCAAAGCACCCATGGGTGCCCATACCCCCCAAGCACCCATGGGTGTCCATACACCCCCTTCCAGCACCCATGGATGCCCTTACCCCCTCCCCCCTCCCCCATGGGTGCCTATACCCCCCCAGCACCCATGGGTACCCTTATCCTCCCTCCAGCACCCATGGGTGCCTCACCTGCTGGTCTGGCTGCATCTTGCGCCCCACCAGGCGGAAGCCATGGGTGCCGGGGTGATGGAAGAGCTGGACACAGCTCAGGGCCTGCGGGCCCCCCCCCGCCGGCACCCACTGCTTCTGGGGGTCATCGTAGAGCAGCACGGCCGCCCGGGCGCTGCACAGCACCCGTTCGCTGCAGGGGGGGGGACGGGACCGGGGGCACCCATGGGTGCTGGGGACCCCCACTATAGGGACCCAATTACAGGGACCCCTGCCCCCCCCATTGTAGGGACAACTCCCTCCCCGGACCAGCCCTGGGGCACCCCCGGACGCTGCCCCCCCCTTCCCACCCCCCTTTTCCTTCCTCTTCTCCCGGGGCCGCCACATCCGGGAGCGGGGGGGGACGGGAGGGGGACGGGCCCCGGTGTTCCCCCCCTGAGTCCCCCTTGGGACCGGGACCGGCTCCCGGTGCTCCTGGTATCCCCCAGGGCCCCTTCCCGGCGCTTCCCAGTGCTCCCGGTGCCCATTCCCGGTGCTCCCAGTGCCCCTTCCCGGTGCTTTCCGGTGCCTCCACTACTCCCAGTGCTCTCCGGTTCCAGTTCCTAGTATTCCCGGTGTTCCCAGTGCTCTCCGGTTCCAGTTCCTAGTATTCCCGGTGTTCCCAGTGCTCCCCGGTTCCAGCTCCCGGTATTCCCGGTGTTCCCGGTGCCCCCCGGTTCCAGCTCCTGGTATTCCCGGTGTTCCCGGTGCCCCCCGGTTCCAGCTCACGGTATTCCCGGTGTTCCCGGTGCCCCCCGGTTCCAGTTCCCGCTATTCCCGGTGTTCCCAGTGCCCCCCGCAGCCGGTTCCCGGTATTCTCGGGGCATCCCGCTTCCACTTCCCGGTGTTCCTGATACCCCCCAGTGCCAGTTCCGGGTATTCCCGGTGTTCCCGGTTCCCCCCCGTTCCAGTTCCCGGTATTCCCGGCGTTCCCGGTGTCCCCCGGTTCCAGTTCCCGGTGTTCCTGGTATTCCCTATGCTCCCGCCCCGGCCGCTCACCTCATGCTGGCAGCGGCGACGCTAGGGCCAGGCCGGGCCCTTCCGGTAGCGGCGACCGGGGGGGGGAGAAGGACCGGACAGTCCCGGCCCGAGGCCACGCCCCCACACACAAGGCCACGCCCCACCGGAGCCCTGTGCCCGGTGCTGGTTCCCGGTGCCCCGTGCACGGATCCCGGCTCTGGTTCCCGATGTCGGTTCCCAGTTCCCTGTTCCCGATCCCGGTGCCTTGATCCCGGGCCCGGGGCTCGGATCCCGGTTCCCTGTTCCCGATCCCGGTGCTCGGATCCCGGTCCCGACGCTCGGATATCGGGCCCGATGCCCGGATCCCGGTGCTCGAATCCCGGTCCCGGTGCCCGGATCGGGTGCTCGGATCCCGGTGCCCGGATCCCGGTCCCGGATCCCGATCCCGGTGCTTGGATCCGGATTCCCTGTTCCCGATCCCGGTTCCCTGTTCCCGGTTCCCGATTCCCGGTCCCCTTCGGTCCCGCCCCGGGCCCCGCCCGCCGCCGCCCCGCCCCCGGCGCCGCGGCCGCCGCCGCCCTTTGTCCGCTGCCGTTGCCGCGGGCCCCGCCATGGCGGAGCGGTGATGGGCGGCGGGGCCGGCCCGGCGATAACGGGGCCGAGGGGAACCGGGAGCCTCATGCAGGGGCCGCCGCCATGGGGCAGGTCCTGGGCTTCGCCCACTGCAGTAGGAACCGGGAACCGGGGGCAGGGAGGGGGGGACGGAGGCACCGGGAGCGGCTGCGGATGAAGAGGACCGGAATCGGGAGGGATGAACCGGGAGGCCCGGGGATGGGGAAGCGGGAACCGGGAGGTGGCCGGGGATGGGGGAATAGGCATGGAGAACGAGGAGAGACCGGGAATGTGAGCGCCAGGAATGGGGAACCGGGGGACCGGGGATGGGGAACCGGGAGTGGCCGGGAATGGGAGCACCGCGGAGGGGGAACCGGGAACTGGGAGGGACCGGAGGGGGGGGGGGGGGGAACCGGGGCACTGGTTAGGGAATGGGGTGACGGGGAGGATCCGAGGACAGGGATAACAGGGGCGGAGGCACCGGGAGTGGCCGGGATTGGGGGTATCGGGATGGAGGGACCGGGGATGGGGGATAACGGGGATGTGGGTACTGGGGATGCAGGTATCGGAATGGAGGGACCGGGGATGTAGGTACCAGGGATGCGAGTACCGAGGATGTGGGTACTGGGGATTCAAGTATCGGAATGGAGGGACCGGGGATGTAGGTACCAGGGATGCGAGTACCGAGGATGTGGGTACCGGGGATGCGGGTACCGGGGATGCGGGTACCGAGGATGTGGGTACCGGGGATGTGGGTACCGGGATGGAGGGAATGGGAATGGGGGCTACCGGGGATCAGGGGCCCGGGACACCGGAGATAGGGCGTGATGGGGGGGGGGGGGGGGGAGTGCTGGAGCCGGTTTGGGGGTTCCGGAACACGGGGGTTCCCCACGGTCCCCCCCACACCCTTTGTGTGTGTGTGTCCCCACAGAAGAGGCTCCGTCCACGGCCTCCACCACCCCGGACTCCACGGAGGGTGAGTGGGGCCGAACCCCCCCTTTGGGGGTGCAGATTTGGGGGGGGGGAAGGGGGAAACCCCAACCCCCCACCTTGACGCCCCAAAACCCCCCCAAAGGTGGCCCCGAGGAGCCCGAGTTCCCCCCCGAGCTTGCAGTGGCCCCGGAGCCCCCCGAGGAGGAAGAGGAGGATGAAGATGGGGGGACTTCCCCCCGGACCCCCCCCCGCGAGCTCACCTTCTCCTACATCGCCTTTGGAGGGGGGGGCAGCGCCCCAACAGAACCGGGACCCCGCTGCCGCCGGGACCCCCGCCGGAGCCGCCCCCCCGCCTGAGCTCGGGCCCCGCCCCCCGGGGGCTGGACCCCCATTTAGGGGTCAGAGCCCCCCCAAAGCGGCTTGGGGACCCCCCGCCCCCCCCGAGGGGCGGCTGGAGGTGGGGGGGGCCCTGCCGGTGGGGGGGGGGGGGCGAGATGGAGGAGCCCTCGATGAGGCCAGGTATGGGGGGCATGGGGGTGCCTAAGGGGTCATTGGGGGTCATGGGGGGGTCCCCAAGGGGGCGCTGGGGGTCGTGGGGACACCTCAGTGGGGGCTGGGGGCAATAGGGGGGGTCCTCAAGGGGAGCCGGGGCAATGGGGGGGTTAAAGGGAGGGAAGGGGGGCCATGGGTGCGGTCCCTAAGGGGGGGCTGGGAGATATGGGGGGGCCCCAATGCGGACTCGGTGCCATAGGGGGGCCTGGGGGGGGTCTCGGGTCCGGGGGGGTCCCATAACCCTTTAACCCCCCCATTCCCTCAGCAGCCCCCCCCCAGCCCGCAGGGGGCGCCCCGCAGCCGGCCCGCCCCGCGCCCCCTCCGGACCCCCCGCCGACCCCGGACCCGCCTCCTGCGCCCCCCGACCAATCAGCGAGCCCGGCGGGCCCTGATGTGCTGGGTAAGCAGCCAATCAGCGCCCCGGGGCGCGGCGCAGGGGGGGGGGCTCCCGGCGGGGGGGGGCCCGGGGTCCGGTTGCGGGGAGGACCCGAGCGGCGGCGAGGGATTGGCCGCTAAAAATAGGGGTGACCCCCCCGGCAGCGCCAGCGGGAGCCATGGAGAGACAGGGTGGGGGGGGCACCGGGCAATGGGGGCAATGGGGTGCCAGGGGGCACTGGGAGCACTGGGAGGTCTCCAGGGGGGTACTGGGAGGAGTGGGGGTCAGTGGAGGGGTTACTGGGGGGAGGTACTGGGGTTACTGGGAGGCACTGGGGGGGCACTGGGGCTACTGGGAGCAGTGAGAGGCAATGGGGGGCACTGGGAGCACTGGGGGCAGTGAGATGCAGTGGGATGCAGCAGAGGGTTAAGTGGGATGCACTGGGGGTTCATTGGGATGGACTGGGATGCACTGGAATGCGGGGGGGGTCATTGCACACTGCCCCGCAGTGTGGGAGCTGCTGCACGGGGGTGCACTGGGGGTCACTGGGATGGACTGGGATGCAATGGGATGCAGGGTGGGGGGTCATTGGGAAAAACTGGGATCCAATGGGACTCACTGGGATGCACTAGGGGTTCATTGGGATGAACTGGGATGCAGGGGGGGGTTATTGCACACTGCCCTGCAGTGTGGGAGCTGATGCAAGGGGATGCACTGGGGGTCACGGGGATGCGCTGGGATCCAATGGGATGCACTGGGATGGGGGGGGGTGGGTCATTGGGATGCACAGGGGGGTCATTGGCTCTGTCCCCGCAGTGTGTGAGCTGCTGCACTGGGATCCAATGGCGGTTCACTGGGATGCCCTGGGATCCATTGGGATGCACTGGGGATCCATTGGGATGCAGTGGGACCCATTGGGAGGCACTGGGATGCATTGGGATGCACTGGGATCCACTGGGATGCACTGGGATCCGTTGGGATGCACTGGGATGGATCGGGATCCAATTGGAGGCACTGGGATGCATTGGGATGCACGGGTATCCATTGGGATGCACTGGGATGGATCGGGATCCAATTGGATGCACTGGGATGGATCGGGATGCATTGGGATCCATTGGGATGCACTGGGATGGATCGGGATGCATTGGGACGCACTGGGATGGATCGGGATGCACTGGGATGCACTGGGATGGATCGGGATCCATTGGGACGCACTGGGATGGATCGGGACGCACTGGGCTGCAGTAGACCTATTGGGACGCACTGGGATGGATCGGGATGCATTGGGCTGCAGTGGGATGGATCGGGATGCATTGGGCTGCAGTGGGACCCATTGGGACGCACTGGGATGGATCGGGATGCATTGGGATGCACTGGGATGGGTCGGGATGCATTGGGATGCACTGGGATGGATCGGGACGCACTGGGCTACAGTGGGATCCATTGGGATGCACTGGGACGCACTGGGATGGATCGGGGTGCACTGGGATGGATCGGGATGCATTGGGCTGCACTGGGCTGGATCGGGACGCACTGGGCTGCAGTGGGGTGGATCGGGACGCACTGGGGTGGATCGGGACGCACTGGGCTGGGTCGGGACGCGCTGGGGTGGGCCGGGACGCACTGGGGTGCAGTGGGATGGATCGGGACGCACTGGGACGCACTGGGGTGCAGTGGGATG
Source organism: Pezoporus flaviventris (assembly GCF_033815535.1). Lineage (NCBI taxonomy): Eukaryota > Metazoa > Chordata > Aves > Psittaciformes > Psittacidae > Pezoporus > Pezoporus flaviventris. The sequence continues at coordinate 73,878 of NW_026893277.1, read as the reverse complement.
GATCGGGAAGCACTGGGGTGCAGTGGGATGGATCGGGACGCACTGGGGTGGGCCGGGACGCACTGGGGTGCAGTGGGATGGATCGGGACGCACTGGGCTGGGTCGGGACGCACTGGGATGCAGTGGGATGGATCGGGACGCACTGGGACGCACTGGGGTGGGTCGGGACGCACTGGGGTGCAGTGGGATGGATCGGGACGCACTGGGATGGATCGGGACGCACTGGGGTGGGCCGGGACGCACTGGGCTGGGTCGGGACGCACTGGGACGCACTGGGGTGCAGTGGGATGGATCGGGACGCACTGGGACGCACTGGGGTGCAGTGGGATGGATCGGGACGCACTGGGATGGATCGGGACGCACTGGGGTGGGCCGGGACGCACTGGGCTGGGTCGGGACGCACTGGGACGCACTGGGGTGCAGTGGGATGGATCGGGACGCACTGGGACGCACTGGGGTGCAGTGGGATGGATCGGGACGCACTGGGATGCAGTGGGATGGATCGGGACGCACTGGGATGCAGTGGGATGGATCGGGACGCACTGGGACACACTGGGGTGGGCCGGGACGCACTGGGGTGCAGTGGGATGGATTGGGACGCACTGGGCTGGGTCGGGACGCACTGGGATGCAGTGGGATGGATCGGGACGCACTGGGATGGATCGGGACGCACTGGGACGCACTGGGACCCTTTGGGGCGCTCATCCCGGCTCTGCCCCCGCAGTGTGGGAGCTGCTGCACTGGCGGGACCCCGCGCGCTCGGCGCTGGTGCTGCTCGCGCTGCTGGCGGGGCTCGGCTGCCTCGCGCGCTTCAGCGCCGTCAGCGTCGGCGCCTACGGGGCCCTGGCGGTGCTGGCGGTGACGCTGCCCCGGCGCCTGCACCAGGGGGCGCTGCGGGCGCTGCGGCCGCACCCGGCCCCGCGGTGAGTGAGGGCCCTCCCCCGCCCCCGGCCCTATGGGGCGGACCCATCCCCAAGGTCCCAATGGGGTTCCTTCCCCCCCTTCACCATGGGGCGCACCCATCCCCAAGGTCCCAATGGGGTTCCTTCCCCCCCTTCACCATGGGGCGCACCCATCCCCAAGGTCCCAATGGGGTTCCTTCCCCCCCTTCACCATGGGGCGCACCCATCCCCAAGGTCCCAGTGGGGTTCCCCCCCTTCACCATGGGGCGCACCCATCCCCAAGGTCCCAATGGGGTTCCCCCCCTTCACCATGGGGCGGACCCATCCCCAAGGTCCCAATGGGGTTCCTTCCCCCCCTTCACCATGGGGCGCACCCATCCCCAAGGTCCCAATGGGGTTCCTTCCCCCCCTTCACCATGGGGCGCACCCATCCCCAAGGTCCCAATGGGGTTCCTTCCCCCCCTTCACTATGGGGCGCACCCATCCCCAAGGTCCCAATGGGGTTCCTTCTCCCCCTTCACCATGGGGCGCACCCATCCCCAAGGTCCCAATGGGGTTTTCCCCCTTCACCATGGGGCAGACCCATCCCCAAGGTCCCAATGGGGTCTTACACCCCCCACCCCCTCCTCCCTTGTCCCTGCCCCATAGGGAGCCGCCGGAGGCCGCGGTGGGGCTGAGCCCCGAGGAGCAGCAGCGCTGGGCCCGGCGCCTCGCCCGGCACCTGAGCGCGGCCACACGCACCCTGGCCCGGCTCTTCCTGGTGCAAAGCGTCCCTGAGTCCCTCAAGGTGGGGATGTGGGGGGATATGGGGCTGGGGGAGGGGGGGGGGGCCGGTGGGGCTGAGGGGATGTGGGACTGGGGAGGATGTGGGGATGGGGGGATGTGGGGATGGGGGTGCCGGGGGTGCCGGTGGCGGTGCTGGTGATGATGGTGGCTCTGGGCACAGTTCGCCTTCTTGTTCTACCTGCTGACCTACGTGGGGGCCGTCTGCAACGGGCTGACGCTGCTGGGAGCCGGTACGGATGGGGTGGGAATGGGGATGGAATGGGAATGGGAATGGGGATGAGGATGGGGATAGGGATGTGATGGGGACAGCAGGGGATTGGGATAGGGGTGGGATGGGGATAGGGATGGGATGAGAATGAGAAAGGGATGAGGATGGGATGGGGGTGGGAATGGGATAGAGATGGGATGGGGATAGGCATGTGATGAGGACAAGAAGGGATGGGGATGGGGATAGGAATGGGTTGGAATGGAGATCGGATGGGGATAGGGATGTGATGAGGACAAGGGATAGGGATGGGATGGAGATAGGGATGGGATGGGAATGAGAATGGGATGGGGATGGGATGGGGATAGGTCATTGGTATAGGAAACAAGATACATGGATGTAGCATGGGGACAGGGACATAGGAGGGGGATGAGAGATAAAGGACACAAATGGGGACAAGGTGTGGGGACAGGGACATGGGATGTGGACAAAGGATTTGGGACTGGGACATGGGAGAGGGATGGGACATAAGGGACATGGGATGGGGACACCATGGGGACATGGGATGGGGACACCATGGGGACATGGGATGGGGACACCATGGGCACATGGGATGAGGATGCCATGGGGACATCACGGGCACATGGTGCGTGACGAGCTGCTGCCCACCCAGGCGTCATCTGCGCGTTCACCTTCCCCGTGCTCTACCGGCACCACCAGGTACATGGGGGGGGGACACAAGGGGGGGACACAAGGGGGTCCCGGCCTCCCCCCCCCCCCATGTCCCCAATTGCTCCCCTGTGCCCCCAGGCCCAGATCGACCAATACGTGACCCTGGTGCGGAGCCACCTGAGCCACCTCCGGGCCAGGTCAGAGCCACCCCCCCCGCACCCCAAACCCACCCCTGCCCCCCCCCCGGAACCTCTCCGGGGGGGGGGAGGTTATGGGGTGCCCCCGGGGGGGGTTGTGGCTCTCCACCCCCCCCCAGCTCCACTCTCCCGCAGGATCCAGGCCAAGCTCCCCAGTGCCAAAGCCAAGCCGCAGTGACCCCCCCGTGTGCCCCCCCCCCCGCCCGAGGTGACAGCGGAGGGGGGGGGGAAGGAGCCGGGGTCCCCCCCCGGCCCCCCCGTCCTGTGGGGGGGGACCCACTTTAATAAAGACTCTTGTGACAAGCGGGGTGCATCTGGGGACGGGGGGGGGGTAAAGGGGGGGGCTGAAGGGGGGGGGTCACTGGGTGACCCCCGCGTGACCCTGCGGGCCCCTGTGACCCCGCCGTGCCCTCTGCCAGCGCCGCGGAACGCGCCGGAGCCCGGCGGCGCAAGCCCCGCCCCTTCCCACCCTGACCGCGCCCCCCTCGTTCGGGCCCTGGCCCCGCCCTCTCGTTGCCAAGGTCACGGCGGTTGCCGCGCGACGTAAACACGGGACGCCGGACGTGCTGACGTCACCGGCATGGAACGCCGTCGCCGGGCGACACGAGCGTGTTTACAGCGGGGGGGGGGGGGGGTTGTGTGTGGAAGAGAGCGAATGGGATAGGGACCGGGATAACGGGGATAGGGACCGGGATAACGGGATGGGGACCGGGATAACGGGATAGGGACCGGGATAACGGGATGGGGACCGGGATAACGGGATAGGGACCGGGATAACAGAATGGGGACCGGGATACAGGGACCGGGATACGGGATAGGGACCGGGATAACGGGATGGGGACCGGGATAACGGGATAGGGACCGGGATAACGGGATGGGGACCGGGATAACGGGATAGGGACCGGGATAACAGAATGGGGACCGGGATAACGGGATAGGGACCGGGATAACAGGATAGGGACCGGGATACAGGGACCGGGATAACGGGATAGGGACCGGGATAACGGGATAGGGACTGGGATACAGGGACCGGGAGAACGGGATAGGGACCGGGATAACGGGATGGGGACCGGGATAACGGGATAGGGACCGGGATAACAGGGATGGGGACCGGGATAACGGGATAGGGACCGGGATAATGGGATGGGGACCGGGATACAGGGACCGGGATACAGGGATAGGGACCGGGATAACGGGATAGGGACCGGGATAACGGGATGGGGACCGGGATAACGGGATGGGGACCGGGATAACAGGATGGGGACCGGGATACAGGGACCGGGATAACGGGATAGGGACCAGGATAACGGGATAGGGACCGGGATACAGGGACCGGGATACAGGGATAGGGACCGGGATAACGGGATAGGGACCGGGAAACACAGGGATGGGGACCGGGATAACGGGAATAGGGACCGGGATACGGGATAGGGACCGGGATACAGGGATGAGGACCAGGATACAGGGATGGGGACCGTGATATTGGGACACCGGGATATGGGGACACTGGGACACAAGGATACAGGGATACAGGGATATGGGGACAGGGGTACCAGAACTCCGAGGGGAACCCGGCCAGGAAAGGAACAAAGACAGGGACACCGAGGAGAGCCCGTCCGGACCGGGACACCGGGACGGAGGCAGGGACACAGAAGCTGGGACAGGGACACCGGATAGCGGGACACGGGGGGAACCCGGCCGGACCCCGAGACACCGGGACCTGGAGGGAACCAGTCTGCGACCGGGATACCGGGGCTGGGATACTGGGGAGAGCCCGGCCGAGACCAGGGTACCGGGACAGTGGAGGTAACCCGGCCGGATCCATAGACACCGGGATACAGGCACCGGGACAGGGATACTGGAATACCGGGACTGGGACCAGGACAGGGATACAGGAACCAGGACAGGGATATTGGAATACCGGGACTGGAACCAGGACAGGGATACTGGAACCAGGACAGGGATACGGGAACACCGGGACTGGGGACCCCGGGATAAACAGGACACTGGGACTGGGTCACCGTGATCTGGGAGGAACCTGGCCGTGACACCGCGACACCGGGACTGGAACCGGGAAAGGGACCCCGGGGGGAATGGAAGCAGGACACCGGGACAACGGGGAGAGCCCGGCTGGGACCGGGACAGGGACACCGGGGCTGAGATCCCAGGGGACACCAAACGGGAACAAGGGGACACCACAGGGACACCACCGGGGTTGCCCCACCCCCCCGGCCCCGCCCCCCCGCACTGGGGGCGGGACTTGCCCTGATGAATAAACGACCGATGAATGAATGAATGAATGAATGAATGAGGGGGCGTGGGAACGGCTCCCCCCCCCCCCCCCCCCCGTGGCCCCACCGTGACTCAGCGACGGTTCCCGCCGGTGACATCAGACCCCGGTGTCCAATAACGGGACCGGACACCCCCACAAGGGAGGCTCCGGTTGGTCGGGACCCCCCCCCTCCCTCCATGGACCGTGGCCCTGCACCCCGGGAACGGGACCGCACTCCCGGTGTGCGCCCCCCCGGTTACCGGATCCCTCCCGCCCCCATCAGTGGGGTCCAATGGCCGGGGCCGGGGCATCCCCCCCCCGGGATGATCCTTTAGGAGTTACCGGGGGTTAAAGGGGGTTTCCGGAGGGGGGTTACAGGAGGGGAAAAAGGGGTCATGGGGGGGGGCACCCGGGGGGGTCAGCGGGGGGGGGGGGGTCGCGGGGGCGTTACCGGGGGGTCACCAGGGAGTCACCGGCGTTGGGGCCCGGACGGTTCAGGCCGTTTCTAGAACCGCGGCTGCCGTTTCTATTAATACGCGTTTTCGGCGGCGGCGGCGGCGGCGAAGGGATTCCCTGTGACGTCATTGCTAGGATACCAAACAAACACTCCGAGACAAGCCCATATATGGCTAATTGCGTCACAGGAACTCCGGAGGGGGCGGGGCGAGGGATCCCCCCGTTCCCCGCCCGTCGCGGAGCCTCTTAACGGCGGCGGCGGCTCCAGGGGCCTCAGAACGACGGCGGCGACGGTGGCGGCGGCGACCGCGGGGTCCGGAGGGTCCCGGGGGTCCCGGGACAGCGGCAGCGGGGGCCGTGACGTCAGCGCGGGGGGCGGAGCCTCGCCGTATAAAGTGCCGGCGCGGCGGGCGAGCGGTTCATTCATAAAATAGCGGAGAGAGGGGGGCGAGCGGCGGGGACTGGGCTCAACCGGACTTTGCACCGGCGGATTGGATGTACCGGGGCTCGTAACGGCCGGACCGGAGCCTGGGAAGGGATTTACCGGAGCCTGCAGCGGCTCGACCGGGACTTTTGCACCGGAGATCTGGGGGACGGACACGGCAGGGTTGATAGAGGCGAAGCGGGGCTTTCTGTCGGATAACCGGAGCCTGGCACGGACTCACCGGGGGTTATAGCAGCGGAGCGGGGCTTTCAACCGACAACCGGAGCCTGGTGCGGCCGAACCGGGGCCTTATACAGGACAACCGGAGCCTGGCACGGACGCACCGGGGGTTATAGCAGTGAACCGGAGCCTGGGCACGGACGCACCGGGACTCATAGCGGCTGCACGGGGGCTTGGAGTAGCGAATCGGAGCTTTCTACCGGAGACCCAGAGCCTGGGACGGGCACACCGGGGCTTATAGCAGCGAACCGGAGCTTTATACGGGACAACCGAACCCTGGGACCAACGCACCGGAGCTTACAGCAGCGCTCCAGGGCTTTGCACCGGAGACCCAGAGCCCCGGCAGGGGCGAACCGGCGCTCGCAGCGGCTGCCCCGGGGCCCGAACTGACCCCGTTCACCGGGGGGGGTGCCCGGGATGCCGGTAGCGTGACCCGCAGCCTTGGCGCGGCGGGGCGGCCCCCGCGGCCCCGGGGCCATGTACCAGGGCTTCCCCGGGGACTACGACTCGGGCTCCCGGTGCAGCTCCTCCCCTCGGCCGAGTCCCAGTACCTCTCCTCGGTCGATTCCTTCGGCAGCCCCGCGGCGGCGGCGGCGGCGGCGGCGGCGGCTCAGGTGAGCGCTTGCGCGGCGGCGCCGGCAGGGGGCGGCCGTGAGCGGCTCTTGGTTGGGTGGCGGCGGCGGCGGTGGTGGGGGGGGCGGAGAGGGCGGGGTCGTGCGTAAACGGCGTGACGCGCGCGCGGGGGAGCCCGCCGTGATGACGCGGCGCACGTACGGCGCGCGCGGGGCTATTTTAGACACCGCCACCCCCCCCCCGGGAGTTTGTTGCTAGGCAACGGGGAGTTGGGGGAGGGTGTGGGGAGCCACGCCCCCTCCCGCGTGGCCACGCCCCCCTCTCCTTCGGCGCTGCTGCGCCCTCTGCTGGCGCATTGCCGCACTAGCGCACCCCCAAAAAGGGTGAATGGGGGAGTGTCGAGCATCCCCCCCGTTATAATGGGTCCCGGTGACACCGGGGGGGGGGTCAACACCAACCAGCCCCTGGAGGGGGAATGGGTGCCCCCCCACCCCGTTTTCGGGGTGCTGGTGGGGGTTTAGGGGGTCCCCATCCTCTTAAAGGGGAAAGGGGTGCATAGGGCAGATGCCGAGGTGGGGGGGGGAATGGTGCATGAGGGCACGGTGTGGCTGGGGGGGGGGGGCTTGCACAGGGGTGCTGGGGCACGAGGGTGGCATAAATCAGTGCTAGGGACTCGAGGGCATCATCGCACAAAGGTACCAGGGACTTGAGGGCATCGTTGCACATGGGTACCAGAGCATGAGACAGTTGTGCATCAGTGCCAGGGACATAAGAGTGGTGTAAATCAGTGCCAGGGACTCAAGGGCATCATTGCACAAGGGTACCACGGACTTGAGGGCATCATTGCACATGGGTACCAGAGCATTGAGACAGTTGTGCATCAGTGCCAGGGACATAAGAGTGGTATAAATCAGTGCCAGGGACTCAAGGGCATCATTGCACATGGGTACCAGGGCATCATTTCACACAGGTATCAGGCATTGAGGGTGGCATAAATCAGTGCCAGGGACTGAAGTGCATCATTGCACATGGGTACCAGGGTACTGAGGGTGGCGTAAATCAGTGCCAGAGACTAAAATGCATCATTGCACATGGGTACCACGGACTTGAGGGCATCATTGCACATGGGTACCACGGACTTGAGGGCATCATTGCACATGGGTACCACGGACTTGAGGGCATCATTGCACATGGGTACCAGGGAATGAGGCTGTTGTGCATCAGTGCCAGGGGCATAAGGGTGCTGTAAATCAGTGCCAGGGACTCATGGGCATCATTTCACACAGGTATCAGGGCATCAAGGGTGGCATAAATCAGTGCCAGGGACTGAAGTGCATCATTGCACATGGGTACCAGGGCACTGAAGGTGGCATAAATCAGTGCCAGGGGCTCAAGGACATCATTACACAGGGCATGAGGCTGTTGTGCATCACTGCACATGGGTACCAGGGTATTGAGGGTGACATAAATCAGTGCTAGAGACTTAAGAGCATCATTGCACATGGGTACCAGGGCATGAGGTGGTTGTGCAGCAGTGCCAGGAGCTCTTGCACGTGGGTAGCAGGCACACGAGGTGGCTGCGCACCAGCCCGGGGGCTCTCACCCATGGCCCTAACCCGTTCCATATCCCCACAGGAGTGCGGCGCACTGGGGGACATGCCCGGCTCCTTTGTGCCCACGGTGACGGCCATCACCACCAGCCAGGACCTGCAGTGGCTGGTGCAACCCACCCTCATCTCCTCGGTGGCCCAGTCACAGCCCCCCGGGGCTCCCATGGCGCATCCCCCCCCCCTCGATCCCTATGACCTGCCAGGACCCAGCTACTCCACGCCAGGCATGGGCAGCTTCAGCGCAGCACCGGCACCACCGGCACGGCCCAGCCGCGTGCGGCCCCGGCGCAGCCGCGAGGAGACGGTGAGTGTGGCATGGGACGGGATTGGGGGGGGAGGATGGGGACAGATGGGTCACCAGGCTCATGGTGCTGTCCCTTTGGCAGTTGACGCCAGAGGAGGAGGAGAAGCGCCGGGTGCGCCGGGAGAGGAACAAGTTGGCGGCAGCCAAGTGCCGGAACCGGCGCCGGGAGCTGACAGATCGGCTTCAGGCGGTGAGTGAGAGGGATGGGTGGGGTGGGTTGGAAGGGGGTGGTTGAGTTTGGTTGAATGGGGATGGGTTGAGTTTAGGTAGAAAGAGATGGGCTGGGTTGAGTTGGAAAGGGATGGGTTGAGCTGAGGCCATTGGAAGGGGATGGGTTGAGTTGAGGCCATTGGAAGGGGATGGGTTGAGTTGAGGCCATTGAAACATAATGGGTTGGGTTGAGGCCATTGGAAGAGGACACGTTGAGTTGAGGCCATTGGAAGAGGACACGTTGAGTTGAGGCCATTGGAAGAGGACACGTTGAGTTGAGGCCATTGGAAGAGGACACGTTGAGTTGAGGCCATTGGAAGAGGACACATGGAGTTGAGGCCATTGGAAGAGGACACATGGAGTTGAGGCCATTGGAAGAGGACACATGGAGTTGAGGCCATTGGAAGAGGACACATGGAGTTGAGGCCATTGGAAGAGGACACATGGAGTTGAGGCCATTGGAAGATAATGGGTTAGGTTGAGGCCTTTGGAAGAGGACGGGTTGAGTTGAGGCCTTTGGAAGAGGACGGGTTGAGTTGAGGCCATTGGAAGGAGACAGGTTGATGGCCGTTGGGACCATGGTGTCCCCAGGGAATTGGAAGAGGAAAGGTGAGTCAGGTTCGTTGGAAGAGGACAGGTCAATGGGGACTGATGAGCGCAGGAGCTGCTGTGTTGGAGGGGGACAAGGGTGTCCCCTGGGCAAGGGACGATGGAAGCAGGACAGCAATGTCCCTTGGAGCTGGGGATATCGGAGGGAGGCGGATCCAGGGATGCAGGCATGCGCAGGGGACATCAGAGGGGGCCAGAAGGACACCACCCATGGGTGCAGGTCCCTCAGAGCAGGACAGACGGACACCCATGGGTGCAGGAACAGAGGATGAGCACAGAGGGATTCACAGGGGTTCAGGTCCATCAGAGGGGGACAGAGGGACACCCATGGGTGCACGGACAGGATGAGCACTGATGGGTGCAGGGACAGGGGATGTGCACAGCGGGACACCTGGGGATGTGCACAGAGGGACACCTAGGGATGCAGGAACATGGGATGAGCACCCATGTGTACAGGGATGCAGGATGAGCACCCATGGGCACAGGGACAGGGGATGCACACAGAGGGATGCAGGGACATGGGATGAACACAGGTGGATGCCTAGGGATGCTGGATGAGTGTCCCATAGGTGCAAGGACACGGGGTGTGCACAGGTGGACACCTAGGGATGCAGGGACATGGGATGAGCACCTATGGGTACAGGGACACAGGATGAGCACAGATGGACACCTAGGGTTGCAGGGATGGGGGAAGAGCACCCATAGCTGCAGGGACACGGGATGAACACAGAGGGGTGCAGGGACATGGGATGAGCACAGAGGGTTACCCAGGGATGCAGGATGGAGACCCATGGGTGCAGGGACATGGGATGAGCACAGAGGGTTACCCAGGGGCGCAGGATGGAGACCCATGGGTGCAGGGACAAGGGATGAGCACAGAGGGATACCCAGGGGTGCAGAATGGACACCCATGGATGCAGGGACCCAGGATAAGCACCGAGGGATGCAGGGACATGGGATGGATGCAGGGTCCCAGGATGAGCACAGAGGGGTACCCATGGCTGCAGGGACATGGGATGGCTGCAGGGATACAGGATGAGCACAGAGGGATGCAGGGACCTGGGATGAGCACAGAGGGATACCCAGGGATGCAGGATGGGCACCCATGGATGCAGAAACACGGGATGGGTGCAGAGACAGGGGATGAGCACAGAGGGGTACCCATGGATGCAGAACGGAGCCCCACGGATGAAGGGACCTGGGATGAGCACAGAGGGGTACCCAGGGGTGCAGGATGAGCACAGAGGGATGCAGGGACCCGGAATGAGCACAGAGGGCTACACAGGGATGCAGGATGGACACCCATGGCTGCAGGGACCCGGGATGGATGCAGGGACCCGGGATGAGCACAGAGGGATGCAGGGACCCGGGATGAGCACAGAGGGCTACCCAGGGATGCAGGATGGACACCCATGGCTGCAGGGACCCGGGATGAGCACAGAGGGGTACTCATGGATGCAGGACGGAGCCCCACGGATTCAGGGACCCGGGATGAACACCGAGGGGTCCCCGGGGCGGCAGGGATGGAGCCGCAGGGCTCCCGCTCCCAGAGCTGCCTCCTCTGACGGCCCCCCCCGGCCCCCCGCAGGAGACGGACCAGCTGGAGGAGGAGAAGGCGGAGCTGGAGTCGGAGATCGCGGAGCTGCGCAAGGAGAAGGAGCGGCTGGAGCTGGTGCTGGCCGCGCACGCTCCCGCCTGCAAGCTGCCCTTCGGGGCCGCCGAGGTGAGCGCCCCCCGCAAGGAGGAGCCGGCGCCCGGCGCCCGGGGGGGCCCCTTCCCCGCCTGCTGCTGCTTCGCGCCGCCCCCGCCGCTTAACCCCAACCCCGCGTCTCCGTTTGTGTTCACCCACCCAGAGGGAGCCTCCTGCGGAGCCTCGCATCAGCGGAGCAGCGGCAGCGACCAATCCTCGGACTCCCTGAGCTCCCCCTCGCTCCTCGCGTTGTGAACCCCCCCCACATCCCCCCCCAACCAACTCCTCCTTCTCCCTGTACATCCATCTCCCCCCCCGATCTTGGGCTCGTCGAATGGGGGGGGGGAGGAAGATGGAGGGGTGCAAGGGTTTGGGATGGGTGCGGGATGGGTCCTGGATGCTTCTGGATGGATCCTGGATGAAATCTGAATGGGTCCTGGATGGATTCTGGATGGGTCCCGGACGGGTCCTGAATGGATTCTGGATGCTTTTGGATGGGTCCTGGATGGATTCTGGATGGGTCCTGGATGGTTATGGATGGGTTCCTTGATGGTTATGGATGGGTTCCTTGATGATGGCTCCTTGATGATGGTTCCTTGATGATGGTTCCTTGATGATGGTTCCTTGATGATGGTTCCTTGATGATGGTTCCTTGATGATGGTTCCTTGATGATGGTTCCTTGATGATGGTTCCTTGATGATGGTTCCTTGATGATGGTTCCTTGATGATGGTTCCTTGATGGCTTTGGGGTGGAGCCTTCAGGTTCCTGGATGCTTTTTTTAGGATGGCTTGGAACGGTTCTATGAGTTTTAGTTTTTCTTTTGGGGGATTGATGTTTTTTTGATGGTTTTTTGATTTTTTTTATGGTTTTTTGATTCTTTTTTGATGGTTTTTGATGGTTTTTTGATTCTTTTTTGATGGTTTCTGATGGGTTTTGATTTTTTTTGATGGCTTCTGATTTTCATCTTTTTGATGGGTTCTGAAATTTTTATTTGAGGGTTTTAAATTTTTTTTATATTTATTTTGGGTTTTTTAATGGTTTTTGGTGGTTTTGATTTTTTTGGGCAGTTTATGATGGGTTTGGACAGGTTTTGATTTCTTTTGGATGGTTTTTGGATGATGGTTTGCTTTTTTCCCCATTTTCTTTTTAATTTCCTTTTTGCCTTTTTGGATGGTTTTGGATGGTGTTTTGGATGGTTTTGGACGGTTTTGAGATGGTTTTGGATGGGTTTTGACACATTTTGGGTGCTCCCCCCCATTTCACTCCATTTCTCGGACGGGCTGGGCTCCCGGCGAGGTTCAAGGGCAGTTTTGCCCAGCCCTGGATGTGCTGGAGGTGCCCATCGGGTGCTTTGGGGGTGCCCAACCCCATCCCCCCCCATCCCAAGGGGTTCCTGCATCCTCTCTATTCCGTTAGGGATGGCTCCTGCCCCGTTTCCACCACTCTCAAGGTTCCCCATCACCTCCGAGGTGCCCCCCCAGCACCCCATGGGGGTCCCTGCAGCATCTCCATCCCTTTGGGGAAGTTCCCCCCTGCCCCACGAAGGTCCCTGCATCATTTCTGTTGCCATGGAGATGTAGGGGGTGTCCGTGGGGCATCTCCTTCCCCCTGCAGGTACCCACATCGCATCTCCCCCCGCTCTTTGGAGAGCCCCTGTGGCTCCTTCCTCACCCCAGAGCTCTTTGTGCTGCATCCCCACCGCCCCGTGGGGCTTCCTTGCGGCATCCCCAGCACCCCAGAGGTGCCCATGCTCCGTCCCCACCATTCCATGGGGTCACTGAAGGATCCCCATCACTTTGGGGGTACCCACCCCAACCTCCATCACCTTTAAAGGGGGGGGGGGGTGTCCATGGTATCCCCATCCCCTCTCTTGGGGGTCCCCAGCCCCATTGCTGCTGCTGGGCCCTCCCCTTTGCCCTCTCCAGGACCCCCAGCACTTGGGGGGGGGGGCTCCCGTCCTGCTTGTGTGTGTGTGTGTGTGTGTGTGTGTGCGTGTCCCCCCAACTGTGAAGCCTCTGCCCCATTGTCCCCTATGGCGTCCCCTGTGGTGACCGAGCTTCGCCGCTGCCTCTGTCCTTGTCCCCCCCCAAACTTGGGTCGCGTCGCACCGCGGGAGATGTTTAGTTTTTTATGGACGATGGGTTTATGGATCATTATGGATCATTATTATGGATCATTGTGGATCATTGTGGATCATTGTGGCTGTGCCTGGTCCTGGGGCCACCAACCCCAACCCCCCGCACCCCGGCCCCACCGCGTCCGCGCTTCACCCATCCCAACGTGGCCAATAAAGCAGCTTCGGATCGGCCCCACGGCTCCTGTGTGCCTTGGGCAGGGAGGGCAGGATGGGAGAGGGATGCTGGGGATTGGGGACGGGGACCGTCGGGGTACGGGGCATTGGGGACGTGGGGCTGTGGGGCAGAGGACCTGCGGACACGGCTCTCTCCCCATTGGCCCGCTCGCCTGCCAATCACCTGCGTGGGTGGGCGGGACCTTGGCCGTACAAGCTCCGCCCCCTGCTGAGCTGCGGGCGGCCGCGAGGGGGCGCGAACTGGGGGGCGCATTACCAGTTTAGGGGTCTCTATTCCCAGTCTAGGAGTGCCTATTCCCAATTGGAAGTGTCTCTTCCCACTTAGGGGTGTCTATTCCCAGTTTAGGGGTCCCTATTCCCACTTGAGCGTGTCTATTCCCAGTTTAGGGATGCCTATTCCCAGTTGGAAATGTCTATTCCCACTTCAGGGTGTCTATTCCCACTTAAGGGTGTCTATTCCAAGTTTAGGGGCCCCTATTCTCACTTGGGGGTGTCTATTCCCAGTTGGAAGTGTCTCTTCCCATTTTAGGGGTCCCTATTCCCAGTTTAGGGGTCTCTATTCCAAGTTTAGGGGTCCCTATTCCCCATTTAGGGTGCCTATTCCCAGGTGGAAGTGTCTATTCCCACTTAGGGATCCCTATTCCCATTTTAGGGGTCTCTATTCCCGGCTTATGGATGTCTATTCCTAGTTTAAGGGTGTCTATTCCCAGTTTAGGGGTGCTTATTCCCACTTGGGAGCATCTATTCCCACTTTAGGGCTCTCTATTCCCAGTTTAGGAGTCCCTATTCTCACTTTAGGGGTCTCTATTCCCAGTTTAGGGGTGCCCATTCCCACCCCCTGCCCTCAGGCCCGCCATGATTTGCACCCCTGCGTGTGTCCCCCCCCAAGGTCCCCCCATCCCTTCCCGACATTCCCGCCCGGCGCGTCCGCTTCCGTCCCCACGACCCTGACCCGTTATTTATAGCCCTCGCTGCTTCCTGGCGGGAGCCGGATCCGGCACAAGCCTATTTTGGGAATGGAAGAGGCTGGAAAACTGCCCCCCCCCACCCCATCCAGGACCGGGCTGAGACCTGGCACCAGCTCATGGCACCGATGGCGGCCAAGGGATGCGGTGGTGGAGCCGTGGGGTCCCTGCGCCGGTTGGGGTCGGGATCTGGGTCCGGGTCCATGTTCCCCCCCCTACCCCCCCGGGATGCCGGGAAGTGGGAGCGGGTGGATTCCCGGTCCAGCGTTGGCGCGCGGCCGCTTCCTTCCTTGTGCGAGGAGCCGCATCCTGCGTGGTGCTGGGGGTGCGGAGGGAGCCGGGTGGGGATGGGATGGGTGGGATGGGGATGGGATGGGGATGGGATGGATGGGATGGGGATGCGGCGGTGCCGGCAGCTGTCGATGCGCACCCATCGGAGCTGCCTCAGAGGCGCGGGCGCCGTCGGCGCAGCCGGGCCATGGGCGCGAGGCGCGGGAGCTGGAAGGGCAAACAGCGCCCGGCGCCGGGCACCGGCAGCTCGGCGAAGAACGCGCGGTGCCGCGATGGCGACGCCGGTGCCATCAGGGCCGGGGCCACAGCCCCCCCCCGCTCCAGGTCCCGCAGCACCCCCAGGATCTCGTGTCGGGCTGAGGGGCTCCGCAGCCCCCGCGCGTCCAGCACCGCCGCCACGTGCTCCCGCCTGTGGGTCACCAGGGGGGTCAATGGGCATCAATGGCAACCAATGGGTAACAATGGGCACCAAATGCACCCATGAGTCCCAATGGGCATCAGTAGCAACCAATGGCACCAGTGGGAACCAATGGGTACCAATGGGTATCAATGGGCACCCATGGGTACCAATGGCACCAATGGATACCAGTGGGCACCAATGGCATCAATGGGTACCAATGGCACCAATGGGCACCAGCAGGTACCAGTGGGTGCCAATGAGTACTGATGGCACCAACCCCACACCAATGGAGATGAGGATGTCCCAATGGGCTCCATCACTCACCGGACATCAGGGAAGTCTCTTGCCAGGACCCCGACCTCCATCTGCAGTGCGGCCGTGTCCTCCAGCACCAGCAGCTCCCGCAGCCGCGGCACCACCGAGTCCAGCCACGGTGACGCCGAGTCCTGCCGGCGGCCAGGGCTTGGTGATGGGCTCCTCTGATGGGAGCACCCAAAGGGGCACCCACAGAGCACCCATAGGGGCATCCGAAGGAGCACCCAAAGGGCAACCAAATAGCACACAAAAGGCAGCCAAAAGAGCACCCAAACAGCACCCAAAGGAGCACCCAAAGGGCATTCAAAGGGGCTTTCTGGGCCTTACCAGGCGGGTGAAGAGCTCACGGAGCTGCCTGGCCTCGTCGCTGAGGCGTGCGGCCACGCGGGCACGGGCCTTGGCCGAGGTGCAGACCACGCGCCCCGACAGCAGTGGCCGCACGTACGCCAGCAGCACCCGGCGGTGCAGGTCGCTCACCAACACCTGCAGCAGCACCCATGGGTGTCACCAGCGTCACCAGTGGATGGGCATCATGAGCGTGGCACCCATGAGCGTCATTCGAACCAGCACCCAATGACTGGTCACCATGAGTGCGGCACCCATGGATGTCATCCAAACCAGCACCCAATGGATGGGCACCGTGAGCATGGCACCCATGGGCATCGTCCCAGCCAGCGCCCAATGATTGGAAAACATGAGTGCGGCACCCATGGGTGTCACCCGAAGACCCAGCACTCACCTGGTAGGGCTCAGGGTGGAGCAGGCGAAGCTTCTGAGAGAAGCTGGTGATGAGCATCACGATGGAGTCGAAGGCGTCCGAGCTCGTCAGCCACTTGCGCTTCATCAGCTTGTTGAAGTAGGGCTGGGGAGGGGAGAGGGGCTGGCACCCAAGGGTGGCACCCAGGGAGCACCCAATGGGTGGGTGCCATGATGGGCACCAACAAATGGGCACCATGAGCACTGCACCGATGGGGATCACCCAACTCAACACCCATCAATGGGCACCATAAGCATTGTACTCATGGGCATCACCCAGCTCAACACCCATCAATGTGCACCATGAGCATCGCACCCATGGGCATCACCCAACTCAACACCCATCAAGGGGTACCATGAGCATTGCACCCATGGGCATCACCCAGCTCAACACCCATCGCTGGGCACCCATTGCTCTCCACCTCCCACCCATCCCCTCCCAGCACCTTGAGGTCCTCGAAGAGGCGCTGGGTGAGGACGTGGTTGCAGCTCCGGGTCACCTTGTCCAGGGCGCCCTGGGCCTGGCGCCGCAGCTCCTCGCCCTCAGGGTGCCCGAACTGTGCCAGGCGCTCGGCGAAGCTCCTGGGGGGGGGGTCAATGGGTGCTGTGGGACGTTGACCCCCCACCCCCCAGCACCCCCATGGCCATGGGGCGGCCTCACCTGAACGTGGGGCAGCAGTTGACCAAGGCGATGGCGCGGCCGGCGGTGCCGTCGGGTGGGCACGGGTCATTGGGTGCCTCCAGGAACCGCTCCACCTTCCGCTGGAAGCTGAAGCACCCGCATGGGTCACCCATGGGTGCTATGGGACCCAATGCAATGGGCACCCAATGCAATGGGGACCCTGTCCCCATGTCCCACCTATGCAGGAAGGTCACCAGCACGCCCAGCAGACTCTGCGCCATCTCCCTGCCGAACTCGGGGGTGATCTGGGGGGCTCGATCCACATGCGCCCGCAGCAGCTGTGGGGACACGGCGACCACATCCCCATGGGGTCCCAACCACCCATCACCATCACCATAGGGTCCCTATTGGGCCCCCATCCACCCATCACCATAGGGTCCTCACCACCCACCACCATGGGCTCCCCCTGGGGTCCCCAACCACCCATCACCATCACCATAGGGTCCTCACCACCCACCACCATGAGGTCCCTATGGGGTCCCCAACCACCCATCACCACCATGCGGTGCAGTGGGGCCCATGGGTGCCCCATGGGTGCCCATACCCCGGTGACGCGCGTGGCCAGCCCTTCCTGCAGCTCCTGGCTAGTGACCTCCTCGGCCCACGAGTCCTCGCTGAGCTGCAGCTCCTGGGCCAGCGCTGCCTCCACCTTCGCCTGCCCATGGACACCAGCAATGGGGCAATGGCAATGGGGCAATGGCAATGGGGCACCAGCAATGGGGGACCGGCAATGGGGATACCAGCAATGGGAATAACTGGCAATGGGGACACTGACAATGGGGCACTGGCAAAGGGGACATCGGCAATGAGGATACTGGCAATGGGGCACCGGCAATGCGGCACCATCAATGGGGCACCATCAATGGGGACACTGGCAATGGGACACTGGCAATGGGGCACTGGCAATGGGGCACCGGCAATGGGGATACCGGCAATGGGGCACCGGCAATGGGGACACTGCAGCTGCCCCGGTGCCTGCCCCGGTGCCACCGGAGCTGGGTCCCACCTTGACGGCGCTGATGCAGCTGCTCTCGAGGCTGCGCTGGGTCTCAGGGGGCAGAGGGGGCCCCAGTCCCTGTAGCAGAGGCCCCACCTCAGGATTCCCCAGCACCTCCCTATGGAAGGGGGGGATATGGGGGGTCATTGGGGGGGTCATGGGGGGGTCATTGGGGTTCTATTGGGGTTCTATTGGGGTGACATCTGGGTGCCATTGGAGTGACATCTGGGTGCCATTGGAGTGGTCATTAGGGTCCTACTGTGGTCCTGTTGGGGTCCTATTGGGGTCCCATTAGGGTGACATTAGTCATTGAGGTCCTATTGGGGTGGTCATTAGGGTCCTATTGGGGTGCCATTGGGGCAGTCATTAGGGTCCTATGGGAGTCTCAGTGCTATGGAGGCTCTCACCAGGGGTAGAGGCCACTATAGGGGTCTCAGTGCTATGGGGGTCTCTGTGCTATAGGTGTGTCTGCTATGGGGTCTCTATAGGGGACACTGGTATGGGATCCCTATAGGGATCAGTGTTATGGGCTCCCTATAGGGGTCAGTGTTATGGGGTCCCTATAGGGGTCAGTGCTCTGGGTTTTCTATAGGGGTCAGTGTTATGGGGTCTCTATGGGGTCCCTTGTGCTATGGGGTCCCTATGGGGTCAGTGCTATGGGGTCCCTCACCGGGGGTAGGCGCCGCTGTTCCACTCCAGGAGCACGTAGAGCTCCGTGACTCCGAGCGCCCGCTGAGCCGCGGCCCCGAGCCGCTGCGCCAGGGCCCGGTGGTACCCGCGCGCGTACACGGCGGCGGCCTCGTAGGCTGCCGGGAACGCGGGGGCCACGTGAGCGCGCACGGAGCTCAGGTCCCGCAGCACCCGCTCCGCCAGCGCCGCCAGCTCCGCTCCGAGCGCGGTCCCGGTCCCGGTCCCGGTCCCAGCCCCGGGCGGCGCCGCCTGCGCCAGGCGCTCCCCGGCCGCCCTCGCTGCCGCCTCCTGCCAGCGCTGCCGCAGCCGCCGGGGCCGCCCCGCTCCGCCGGGTCCCAGGCGCTGATCCGCGGCTTCCTCCTGCTGCAGGACCCGGATAACGGAGCGCAGCAACGGCAAAGGGCGAGCGGCGGCCACGGCCTCGGCCAGCACGGCCCAGAGCTGCGCCAGCAGCGCCCGGTACAGCAGGGCCACGTCCCGCGCCTGGCGGCCCGGGGGCGGTGCGGATGGGGATGGGGATGAGGGTGGGGATGAGGATGAGGATGGGGCCGCGCACTCGGCCTCCAGGGCGATGATTTGCTCATCAGCCGCCACCAGCTCCCGCCGCTGGATCAGCTCCAGGATCTCCAGCACTGGGGAACAGGACGGGACGCAGCGGTGCTGGACCCGAGCTGTGCCCCACACCGTGGCCCCATGGCCCCGCATCCCGGCGTCCTTGCGCCACCAGCCCCGTGTCTCATGGCCCCAGCCCCATGGCCCTGTGGTGTTCACACATCCCCATCCCGTTGTCCCTATACCCAAGTCCCCATCTCCACGTCCCCATCCCCATGTCCCATTCCCACCTCCCCATGTCCCATACCCACATTGCTTGTGTCCTCATGCCCAAACATCCCCATTCCCATTTCCCCATGTCCCTGTGATGTCCCCACATCCCCATCCCTTTGTCCCCATTCTCAAGTCCCGTATCCCCATGTCCCATCCCCATCTCCATCTCCACTCCCATGTCCCATCCTCACACTTCCCCATCCTCATGTCTCCATTCCCATATCCCATATCCCACATCCCATCCCCATGTTCCATTCCCACTTCCCCATGCGCCCATGTCCCATTTCCCCATCCCAACATCCCTCATGTCCTCATGTCCACACGTTCCCATTCCCATGTCCCTGTAATGTCCCCACATCCCCATCCCTTTGTCCCCATTCCCAAGTCCCATCCCCATCTCCATATCCCCATCCCCACATCCCTCCTGTCCTCCTGCCCACCCACCCCCATCCCCGTGCCTCCATCCCCATGTCCCACATCCCCTCCCCTTGTCCCCATCCCCACATCCCCCCTGCCCACCCGTCCCCATCCCCATCCCCACATCTCCTCCCCTCTTCCCCATCCCCATCCCCTTCCCTCACCCGACAGCGGCTCCTTCTCCTTTTCCTTCTCCTTGTCCTTGCCTCTCCCGTCCGTTCCCTGCCCGGCTCCGTCCCCATCTCCTGCTCCCGCCCCGTCCACGCCGGCCCCTCGCTGGCCCCACGGGGTGGGCACCGGGAGCCGCAGCCAGGACCCCCGCTTGGTGCCGCTGGGCTCCTCCTTGCGGCGCCGCCGGCCCAGGTCCTCGGAGCGGCGCCGGGCTCGGGCATCGCCGACGGGCCCCGGCCCCGGCCCCGGTCCAGGTCCCGGTCCCGGGGGGGGTCCGCGCCGGGAGCGCCCGAAGGGGCCGAGCCCCACGAGCAGCTCGAGCGTGGCGCGGCGTCGGAACCGGCTCTCGGGGCTGGCCGCGAACGGGTCTCCGGGCTCGGGGTCGTCCTCCCGGGGAGGCTTCCTCAGCAGCGGCATCGCCTTGGGAGGGGAATGGGACCGGGCTGGTACCGGGAGGCAACCGGGGGGAGTGGAACCGGGACCCCAGAGCGGGGCAGTAGCGCCCCTTGCCCGCCCCATGGGTGCAAAGCCCCGCGGCCCCTGCACACGTACCCCGGTGCTGGTGCTGTGCTGGTGATACCGGTTCAGTGGTGCTGGTGACACCGGTTCAGTGGTGCTGGTGATACCGGTTCAATGGTGCTGGTGATACCGGTCCTGGTGATACCGGTGCTGGTGCAATGGTGCTGCTGACAGTGGTTCAATGGTGCTGGTGACACCGATGTGATGGTGCTGGTGACCCCGGTGCGATGGTGCTGGTGACCCCGGTGCGATGGTGCTGGTGACCCCGGTGCGATGGTGCTGGTGATACTGGTTCAATGGTGCTGGTGACACAGCTGCTGCTGCGATGGTGTTGGTGACACTGGTGTGATGGTGCTGATGATACCAGTGCGATGGTACTGGTGACGCCGGTGCTGGTGACACCAATGCAATGGTGCTGGTGATACTGGTGCGATGGTGCTGGTGACACTGGTGCCGCGCTGGTGACACTGGTGCCGCGCTGGTGACCCCGGTGACGGTGGCCAGGGGTTTCCTGAGGAAGCGGCCGCCCATGGCCGGGGCAGGGTCAGTCCCGGTTCCGCTGGGTCACCGGGGACGGGGGGGACACGAGGGGGGGACACACGGGGGGGCGGATGGCACCGGGGGCACAGAGGGGACCTGGGGGACAGGGGCGCGGGGGGACCCCAAATGCCGCAGGGAGCAGACAATGGGGGCGCAGGGGACCCCGTTCCACGCCGTGTCTTGGGGGGGCCACCGGTGCCTCTGGGATGGGACCTTGGTGGCACCGGGGACCCCATGAGCCCCGCAGATGGGGCCCTAGGAGCGCTGTGGACCCCATGGATCAGGGCGAGGGGACCCCAGTGACACAGGGGGGACCCCCTCCGGTGTTATCCATAGGGGCACAAGGGACGCGCCGCGCCCCGGGGCGGGACGGAACCCCCGGGGACCCCTCACGTTGAATGGAAGGAGCCGGGGGCAAAAGGGGACCCCCCGCGCCCAAGGGCGGGACCCGACCGGCGGCACTAGGACCCGGGGGACCTCGGCCCCGGCCTCTCGGGGGTTAAGTCCCGCCTCCTTCTCTCCTCCCGCCTCCGATTAGCCAGCGCATCAACCAATGGAAAAGACGCTTTGCCACTGACCCCGCCCCCTAGTGGAGGGGCGGGACGGGCTGTCTCCATGCTTGGGCTCATCCAATAGGAAGCGTCGGCTTTGCGTTGTGATTGGCTCTCAGCGCCTGGTGGGCGGGGCGAGCACGCCTATGAAAGCGCTGCTGCTTTAAGGGGCGTGGCCAGCGCGCCGTTAGGCCCCGCCCACCACCGGTTCCGGTTCCGGTGCGGCCCATGGCCGCCGCCGCCCGCTGAGGGCCCGGCCCGGCCCGGCCCGGCCCCGCCGGTCACGATGTCCTCGCGGTCGGCGCTGGCGGCGGGGAACGAGCGGAACCCGGACGCGGTGAGGGCAGGGCCGGCACCGGAGGGGGGCACCGGGAGGGGCCCGGTCGGTACCGAGCCGGGGGGGGGCGGTTGGTACCGGAACGATGAACCGGGGGCACGGGGAGGGCTCGGTTTATACCGGGGAAAGGGGGGGCACCGGGAGGGGCTCGGTCGGTACCGGAAGGGTTCGGTTTATTCTGGGGTGGGTACTGGGAGGGAGCGGTTTACAGCGGGGGTACCGGGAGGGGTGGGTCCGTACCGGGGGGGGGCGTTGGTTTATTCCAGGGGAGGGCCTTGATCGGTACCGGGAGGGGCTGGGGGCACTGGGGGGGGGGGGGGGGGGGATCGGTTTATAACGGGGTGGGCACCGGGAGGGGTTGGTTTATAAAGGGGGGGCCACCGGGAGGCGTCCGGAGGTACTGGGAGGGGTCGGGACCGGCTCTTTGTGGGGGGGAGTCCCCGGGTATCCGGATACCCTTGGGAGGGGTCGAGACCGGCTCTTTGGGCGGGGGGGTGGTCCCGGGTATCCGGATACCCTCGGGCTCTGCCGGGACGCGGCTCCGGAGCCGGTTGGACCGGATGGATCCCAAACCGCGGGTCAGTTGAGGGGGGGTGTGTGTGTGTGTGATCCGGGTCACTGAGAGGTGGTGGTGATGGTGATGGGGAGGGGGGGGTTTGGACGGTTCCATTCGGGCTCCCCCCCCCCCCCCCCCCCCTTCCCCTTAGCTCGGCAGCAGCCGCTCGGAGAAGGGCTCGGGCTGGTCCAGCCGCTCGCTCGGCGCCCGCTGCCGCAATTCCATCGCGGCGTGCCCGGAGGAGCAGCCCCACGTCGGGAATTACCGGCTCCTCCGCACCATCGGCAAGGGCAACTTCGCCAAAGTGAAGCTGGCGCGGCACATCCTGACCGGCAGGGAGGTGGGAATGGAGCCATGGGGGGGGCGGGTGTTGGGGGTCATCCTCCCCTCATCATTTCCCCCCCCCTTTCTCCACAGGTGGCCATTAAAATCATCGACAAGACCCAGCTGAACCCCACCAGCCTGCAGAAGGTGGGGGGGGGCACCCATGGTGGGGGGGCTTGGTGTCCCCCCCTCAGTAACACATTTAACCCCACCCCCCCACCCCATTATAGCTCTTTCGGGAAGTTCGTATCATGAAGGGGCTGAACCACCCCAACATTGGTGAGTTGGGGTTGGGGGGGCACCCATGGGTGGGGGGCACCCATGGGTGCTGATGGTTTTCCCCCCCTCCACCCCATAGTGAAGCTGTTTGAGGTCATTGAGACAGAGAAGACGCTGTACCTGGTGATGGAATATGCCAGCGCTGGTGAGAAACCCCCCCCAGTGGGTGCTGGTCCCCCCTTCAGTGGGTGCCGGACCCTCTACTATGGGTCTGGACCCCCTTCAATGGGTGCTGGACCCCCTTCTATGCGTGCTGGCCCCCCCGCATTGGTCCCTGGGGGCACCCTAGGGTGCTGGGGGGGAGCTGGAGGGGGGTCTAATGAGGGGCAATGGCCACCTTTGCTGGGGGCACCCAGCACCCATGGGGGGTCAGGAGGGCCGCAGCACCCATGGGTGTCCCTGCAGGTGAAGTGTTTGACTACCTCGTGTCCCATGGGAGGATGAAGGAGAAGGAGGCGAGAGCCAAGTTCAGACAGGTCGGGGGGGCACCATGGGGACACGATGGTGGGGACATGGGTGCCACCTCCCCACTGACACCCCCTTGTCCCCCCCAGATCGTCTCAGCCGTGCACTACTGCCACCAGAAGAACATTGTCCACAGGGACCTGAAGGTGGGAGCCCGGACCTTTCCTGGTGTCCCTGTCCCCATCTCCATCCCATTCTCTCCCCACTGTGTCCCCATCCCATTGTCCTCACTGTGGTGTCCTTGTCTCCATCATAGAATCATAGAGCTCATCCTCATCCCCTTCACCATCCCCATCCCCTTCACCATTCCCATCCCCTTCACCACCCCCTTCACCATCCCCATCCTCCTGTCCTCATCCCCATCATAGAACCCATCCGCATGGCCTTCACCATCTTCATCCCTGTCTTCCTGTCCCCATCCCCATCATCCCCATCCCCATTGTCCCCATCCTTATCTTCCTGTCCCCATCATCCTCATCCCTATCTTCCTGTCCTCATCCCCATCATGCCCATCCCCATTCTCCTGTCCCCATCATCCCCATCCCTATCTTCCTGTCCTCATCCCCATCACCCCCATCATCCCCATCCCCTCACCCCCATCCCGATGTCCCTGTCCCCCCTCCCATTGTGTCCCCGCCCCACCCCTGCTGTGCCCCCAGGCTGAGAACCTGCTGCTGGACGCCGAGGCCAACATCAAGATCGCGGACTTTGGCTTCAGCAACGAGTTCCGGCTGGGCTCCAAGCTGGACACGTTCTGTGGCTCCCCCCCGTACGCGGCCCCCGAGCTCTTCCAGGGCAAGAAGTACGACGGCCCCGAGGTGGACATCTGGAGCCTGGGCGTCATCCTCTACACCCTGGTCAGCGGGTCCCTTCCCTTCGACGGCCACAACCTCAAGGTGGGCGCTGGGATGCGGCTGGGCCGCGGCCATGTGGGCATTGGATGGGGTGGGTACCATGAGCCATCCCCATAGAGCCGTGGGAATGTGACCGCATCCCACACAGCTGTGTCTGTGGTGGATGGGGTGGGTACCATGGGGGTGGGACCGCATCCGACACAGCCATGTCTATGGTGGATGGGGTGGGTACCATGGGGATGGGACCGCATCCGACACAGCCATGTCCATGGAGGAGGTGGTGGTGATGCTGTTGCTATGGGTCCAGGGGAGGTGGTGGCCACCCCATATCCACCCATGGCCGTGGTGGATGTCGGTCCATCCCTGTGTCCATGGAGGGGTGATGGTAGCCACCCCATATCCACCCGGGGCCACGTTGCACGTGGTGCCCATCCCAAATGTCACTTTATGGGTGCCCCCCCACCCCATGTCACCCATGGGTGCCCCCCAGGAGTTGCGGGAGCGGGTGCTGCGGGGCAAGTACCGCGTCCCCTTCTACATGTCCACGGACTGCGAGAACATCCTGCGCCGGTTCCTGGTGCTGAACCCCGCCAAGCGCTGCACCCTCGAGGTGGGGGCATAGCGGGGGGGGCTATGGGGTCCTGGGGGGGGAGGGGTTGGGGGGTCCCAATGGGTCCTGGGTGGGGAGCTTGGGGGGTTCCAATGGGTCCTGGGTGGGGGGGTATGTTTGGAGGTTTCCAATGGGTCCTGGAGGGGGAAGGGGGTTGCAGAGTTCCAATGGGTCCAGGGGGATCTCAGGGGGGGTCTTCCCATGGGGCCATGGGGGACTCTGACCCAGAGCATCCCCATGTGTCCCCCCCCCAGCAAATCATGAAGGACAAATGGATCAACATCGGCTATGAGGGGGACGAGCTGAAGCCCTACAAGGAGCCCGAGGAGGACTTCGGGGACACCAAGCGCATCGGTGAGACCCCCATGCCCCCCCTGTTGTGGGTCCTGTGGTGTCCCCATCGCCCCCCATTACCCCCCCCTTTGTGGGTCCTGGGGTGTCCCCATTGCCCCCCATTGCCCACAGAGGTTATGGTGGGCATGGGCTACACGCGGGAGGAGATCAAGGACTCCCTCAGCACCCAGAAGTACAACGAGGTGACGGGCCACCTACCTCCTGCTGGGCAGGAAAAGCGAGGTGAGCACCCAATGGCACCCATTGGCACCCAGTGGCACCCATTGGCACCCATGGGGACCCATTGTGTCCCTGCCGCAGGTGGAGGCGGGGGACACCCGCACCGGCAGCACCTTGTCCTTAGCCCGGGTGCGGGCACCCAACGACGTGGCCAATGGCAAGAGCGGGGCCGGGCACGGCAAGAGCCAGCGCGGCGCCGGCACCTACCACCGGCAGCGGCGGCACAGCGACTTCTGTGGGTGCTCCTATGGGTGCTCCTATGGGTGTATGGGTGCTCCTGCAGGTCCTATGGATGTCCCTATGGCCCAGGGAGGGGTACTTTGGTGTACCTGTGGGGGGTGCTATTGGGGAGGGTGTCCCTGTGGGGGCTATTGGGTGCCACAGGGGCGTGCTGGGGTGTCCCTATGGGTGCTATGGATTTGGCACCGTTGCTATTGCTATGGTGCTTCACTGTGGGTGCTGGGGGGGCGCCATGCGGGACGCTATGGTGTGTTCTATGGGGTGCTCCTATGGGTGCTATGGGGCACCCATGGATTCTGACCCCTCATCCCTGCCATAGGTGGCCCCTCACCAGTGCCGCTGCCCCCCAAGCGCAGCCCCCCTGGCGCAGCGGAGCCAGAGCTGCGGGACGAGCGGGGGGGGCGCAAGGCCAGCAGTGGGGCCATGGGTGGGGGGGGGCGCGGGGTCACCCCCCACCCCTCCAGCCCCATGGTCAGCAGCGCCCACAACCCCAATAAGGCCGAGATCCCCGAACGGCACAAGGACGGCACTAGCAACGCCGTGGGTGCTGCGGGCACCTATGGGTGCTGGGGGGTACCTATGGGTGATGGGGGGAAGCTTATTGGTGATGGAGGGAAGCCTATTGGTGATGGAGGGGTCCTGGGGGGTACCTATGGGTGCTGGGGGGGGAACCTATGGGGGCTGGGGGGGAGCCTTTTGGTGATGGGGGAGTGATGGAGGGCAGTCTATTGGTGATGGGAGGGGATCTGTGGGTGACAGTGGGGGTCCTGGGGGTCACCTGTGGGTGATGGGGGGGAACCTATGGGTGCTGGGATGGTCCTGGGGGTTACCTATTGGTGCTGGGGGGCTCCTGTGGGTGATAGAGGGGACCCTATGGGTGATGGGGGGAACCTATTGGTGCTGGGATGGTCCTGGGGGTTACCTATTGGTACTGGGGGCTCCTGTGGGTGATAGAGGGGACCCTATTGGTGATGTGGGGCACCTGTGAGTGCTGGTGGGGGATCTATGGGTGATGGGGCTCCTGGAGGGTACCTGTGGGTGATGGGGGGGAACCTGTGGGTGATGGGGTGATCTATGAGTGCTGGGGGAGCTCCTGTGGCTGCTGGGGGGTCTCTGTGTGTGGGGTGACACCTTGGCGCCCCCCCCCCCCCCCCCGCAGCCCAACGTGCCCTCGAGCGTGATGGGGCGGCGCAACACCTACGTGTGCACAGAGCGCCCGGAGCGGGGCCCGCTGCTGCCCAACGGCAAAGAGAACAGGTATGGCCCCCCCGTGTGACCCCCCTGTGACCCTCCTTGTGCCCCCCCCCCCCCCCCCCGTGTGACCCCCCCATGTAACCCCCCGCCCCGGGAGCCCCCCCTGTGACCCTCCTTGTGACCACCCCCACCGTGTGACCCCCCATGTAACCCCCCCCCGAGAGCCCCCCTGTGACCCCCCCATGTAACCCCCGCCCCGGGAGCCCCCCTGTGACCCTCCTTGTGACCCCCCCATGTAACCCCCCCGGGAGCCCCCTTGTGACCACTCCCTTGTGACCCCCCATGTAACCCCCACCCCGGGAGCCCCCTGTGACCCTCCTTGTGACCCCCGCCATGTAACCCCCCCCGGGAGCCCCCTTGTGACCCCTCCCTTGTGACCCCCCATGTAACCCCCCCCCGGGAGCCCCCTTGTGACCCCCCCCCGGGACCCCCCTTATGACCCCCCCCTTGTGACCCCCATGTAACCCCCCCGGGAGCCCCCCTTGTGACCCCTCCCGTGTGACCCCCCCTGTAACCCCCCCTGTGACCCCCCTTGTGACCCCCCATGTAACCCCCCGGGGACCCCCCTTATGACCCCCCCCCCGTGTAACCCCCCCCTTGTGACCCCCCATGTAACCCCCCCCGAGAGCCCCCCTGTGACCCTCCTTGTGACCCCCCCCGGGAGCCCCCTTGTGACCCCCCCCGTGTAACCCCCCCGGGACCCCCCTTATGACCCCCTCCTTGTGACCCCCCCATGTAACCCCCCCCCGGGAGCCCCCCTGTGACCCTCCTTGTGACCCCCCCCGTGTAACCCCCCCGGGACCCCCCTTGGGACCCCCCCTTGTGCCCCCCCATGTAACCCCCCCGGGAGCCCCCCTGTGAACCCCCTTGTGCCCCTCCCGTGTGCCCCCCCCTCCCCCCCAAGGCCGTATTTAACCCCCCCCCTCCCCCCCCCCCCCCCCTCTCCTTTAGCTCCGCCCCCGGGCGGGGGCCGCCTCCGTCGCCTTCGAGCCAGAGCCTGGCGGGGGGGGGGGGGCGCGGGGGGGGGCTCGCGCCTGGCGCGGGGCTCCGCCGCCCGCAGCACGTTCCACGGCGGTCACGTGCGGGACCGGCGCGCGCCCGCGGCGCCCCCCCCCGCCGAGCCCGCGCCGCTGCCCCCCCCCCCCGCCCCCGGCCGCGCCCGCGCCCCCGGAAGCCTCCTCAGCAAGATCACGTCCAAGCTGAGCCGGAGGTCAGTGGCGCCCCCCCGCGGCAGCACCCCTCAACAGCGCCCGTAGACGCCGCACCCATAGAATAGCACCCATGGATAGCACCCATGGGCAGCACCCATAGAGATAGCACCCATAGACAGCACCCATAGAGATAGCGCCCATAGAGGTAGCACCCATGGACACACAGCACCCATAGAGACAGCACCCATAGAGATAGCACCCATGGACACACAGCACCCATAGAGGACAGCACCTATAGATAGCACCCATGGACAGCACCCATAGAGATAGCACCCATAGACAGCACCCATAGAGATAGCGCCCATAGAGGTAGCACCCATGGACACACAGCACCCATAGAGACAGCACCTATAGATAGCACCCATGGACAGCACCCATAGAGATAGCACCCATAGACAGCACCCATAGAGATAGCGCCCATAGAGGTAGCACCCATGGACACACAGCACCCATAGAGACAGCACCCATAGAGATAGCACCCATGGACACACAGCACCCATAGATAGCACCCATGGATAGCACCCATGGATAGCACCCATAGACAGCACCCATAGAGATAGCGCCCATAGAGGTAGCACCCATGGACACACAGCACCCATAGAGACAGCACCCATAGAGATAGCACCCATGGACACACAGCACCCATAGAGACAGCACCTATGGACAGCACCCATAGAGATAGCACCCATAGACAGCACCCATAGATAGCACCCATGGACAGCACCCATAGAGACAGCACCCGTGGACAGCACCCATAGAGACAGCACCCATGAACAGCACTCATAGGGATAGCACCCATAGAGATAGCACCCATGGACACACAGCACCCATGGACAGCAGCACCCATAGAGACACAGCACCCATAGAGACAGCGCCTATAGACAGCACCCGTAGCGCCCATAGAGACAGCGCCCATAGAGAAAGCACCCATAGAGACACAGCACCTACAGACACACAGTGCCCATAGAGACAGCACCCATAGGCACACAGCACCTATGGACACAACACCCACAGACACAGTACCCACAGACACGACAGCACCCATCGATACAGCATCATTGGACACAGCACCCATGAACACAGCGCCCAGAGCACCACCAGCAGCATCTCCATCCTCATCTCCTCCTCCTCCTCACCTCCCTGTCCTCCTCCTCCTTGTAATTCCCATCTCCATCTCCTCTGCTTCTTCCTCCTCCTCCTCCTCTCCTGCTCCTCCTCTTCTCTTCCAGGGTCACTCTTGACCCCTCCAAGCGCCAGAGCTCCAACCGCTGCGTCTCGGGGCCCCCCTCGACGCCAGGAGCCAAGATCAGTAAGTGCCAGGTGCTGCCAATGGCACCACTGACACTGGTGCCACCAGTGGCACCAATGCCACCAATGGCACCGGTGCCACCAATGACACCAATGGCACCATTGGCACCAGTGCCACCAATGGCACCGGTGCCCCCAGTGCTACCAATGGCACGAGCGCCCATCCCAATGACACTGGTATCACCAATGGCACCCGTGCCCATCCCAGTGCCACAATGGCACCAATGGCACCAGTGCCATCAATAGCACCCGTGCCCATCCCAGTGCCACAGTGGCACCAATGGCACCAGTGACAGCGGTACCCCCGATGCCACCAATGGCACCCATGCACCTCCCAGTGTCCCCCTCCCAGTGCCCCCTTGCTTGGCTACTCCCCCTTCTCTCTTTCTTCCTTCCACCCTTTGCTGGTCTCGGGGGGGGGGGGGGATTTGGGGTCCCACTCGTGCCCCCCCCCAAATGTCCTCCCCCTCCCAACACGTGTGTTCCCCCCCAGGGTCGCAGACGAACCTGAGAGAATCGGGGGACCTGCGCTCACAAGGTGGGTGCTGCCCCCCACCATGGGGTCGCTGGTCCCACCCCTGGGTGCCCGCCCCATGGGTCCTGTGTCCCACCCCTGGGTGCCCGCCCCAGTGGGTCCCATATCCCACCCCTGCCCCCCCGTATGAGTGCTCATTCCCCTTCTATGGGTACCCCGTGGGTCCCATATTTTGCCCCCGCGTGCCCCCCCCATGGGAGCTCATTGCCCCCTATGGGTGCACCCCCATGGGTCCTGTATCCCACCCCTGGGCGCCCCCCTGTATGGTGTATGGGTGCTCATTCCCCCCTATGGGTACCCCCATGGGTCCCATATCCCACCCCCAGCTGCCCCCGCATGGGTCCCATATCCCACCCCTGGGTGCCCCCCCATGGGTCCCATATCCCATTCCTGGGTGCCCACTCCAATATGGGTGCCCCCCATGGGTGCCCCCTCCCATACCCCTTCTCTTGCCGCCCCCCCCAGTTGCCATCTACCTTGGGATCAAGCGGAAGCCCCCCCCCGGCTGCCCCGAGGCCCCCGCGCTGTGACCGGGCCGGGCCGGCGCCTCCCGGCCCCGGGGCCGCTGCTGCTGCTGCCGAGCGCCCGGCGCCTGCCCCTGCCCGGCCTCCAGCTCTAGGGACCCCCCGTGGGGCCGGGACCCCCCGTGGGGCTGCGGCTCTGGGCCCCCCCGTGGTGCAATGGGGCCATGATGGAGCTGGGACCACCCCCCCCCAGTGGGGCTGCACCCGGATGTGGGACCCCCCGTCACGGTTGCTCTGGGGCCATAATGGAGCTGGGACCCCCCCAGTTGGATGCTGCATCCCAATGGGGGAATGAGGTGGGACCCTGCCCCCATAGGTGCTCTGGGGCCATAACGGAGCTGGGACCCCCCCCACCCATGGGTGTCCTGGCTCCATCCCAGGGGATGCCGCAGCTTTGGGGTCCCCCCTGCTGCCGCAGGCCTGGGGGGCCCTTGGGGACTTCGGGGGGGTCCCAGCTCCAGCCCCCCCCCCCCCCCCCAGGGACCAGCAGCTCCAGCCCTTTGGGGGCCCCCCAGCACCCACCTTTGGGGGCCCCCCCTGTGCCCCCCTCCCTGTACATCTGTAAATAGGGGCCCTGGGACCGCCCCGTGTCCCCCCTGTGTCCCCTCCCCCGTGTCCTCCCCATTTTTAAGTTATTCCTGCCCTGGTCTGGATCCCGAATCCCCCAAATAAACATAGGAACCCTGGTGTCTGCAGCACCCATTGGTACCCATCAGCATCCATTGGTACCCATCAGCACCTATCAGTACCCACAGGTACCCGTCAGCACCCACTACCAGTATCCACTGGTACCCATCAGCACCCACTGGTACCCATCAGCATTCATCAGCATCAGGACCCCCCACGGGTGCCCCACCTTGGGGTCACCCCCCTCTTTCTATACCCCAGCACCAGCACCCCCAAAGTGGGTCCCTGCCCTTTGGGTGCCCCTCTACACCCCAGTATTTGGATGCTGGACACTGGGTCACGGTGGGGACCAGCAGCGTTTATTGAGGCTGGGCCTTGCTGGGTGCTTATGGGTGGGTTCAGGGTGTCCATAGATGGTTCTGGGGCACCTATGGATGGGTTTGGGGCACCCATGGGTGGGTTTGGGGTGCCCGTAGGTTGGTTTGGTGCACCCATAGGTGGCGTTGAGCACCCATAGGTGGCGCTGGAGCCCCATAGGTGAGCCTGGGACACCCATAGCTGGCGTTGAGCACCCATGGGCGCTGTTGGAGCCCCATAGGCGGGCGCGGGTGCCCTCACTTCTGGGCAGGGATCATGGAGTCGATCGACTGCTTCTGCTCCAGCTTCTTCTCCATCTCCACCATGAGCTTGACGCCGTCCACCACCATCTGCACCTGCTCCACCTCCGAGAAGCCCAAGCGGTCGGCGTTGGAGATGTCGAACACGGCGCCCACGGCCGCGGTGTCCACCCCGCCTGTGCACGGCACCGCACGCGTGTTAATGTGTGTCAGTGTGTGTTAATGCGTGTCAGGGCATGTTAACGCATGTTAGCCCAGGGCACAGAGCCAGGGGCTCATGGAAGGGTTTGGACCAGTTTCAGCCAGGGGCCAGCGGCACCTTCTGCTAGAGCACGTGTACCCATATCTCTCATCCCATATCCTACATCCCATATCCCCATATCCAATATCCTATATCCCATACCCCATATCCCCATATCCAATACCCGTATCCCACATCCCATACCCCATATCCCACACCCTATATCCCACATCCCATATTCCCTATCCCATATGCCATATCCTGCATCCCAAATCCCATATCCCCACATCCTATATCCCATGCCCCATATTCCCATATCCAATATCCCACATCCCATACCCCATATCCCACATCCCAAATTCCCTATCTCATATCCCATACCCTACATCCCATATCCCAAATCCCATACCCCATATCCCACATCCCATACCCTACATCCATATTCATACCCCATATCCCATACCCCATATCCCTGTATCCAATATCCCCACATCCCAAATCCCATACCCTACATCCCATATTCATACCCCATATCCCATACCCCATATCCCTGTATCCAATATCCCCACATCCCACATCCCATACCCCATATCCCACAATCCCATACCCCCTACCCCACATCCCATATTCATACCCCATATCCCGTACCCCATATCCCTGTATCCAATATCCCCACATCCCACATCCCATACCCCATATCCCGTACCCCATATCCCTGTATCCAATATCCCCACATCCCATACCCCATATCCCATACCCCATATCCTTGCATCCCACATCCCATTCCCCACATCCCACTCCCATCCCTCCCACGCTGATGCCCCCCAACCTGTGCCACGCTTCTGGAGGCGCAGGCGCGTGAGGATCTCCTCGAACTTTGGGTGCTGGCTGAGGTTGGGCAGGCGCACATGGACGCCGCCGCGCAGCCCCGTGCCCAGGTTGGACGGGCACGTCAGGATGTAGCCCAGGTGCTCGTTCCACATGAACGGATGCCCGGCAGCCTTGAAGATCTCCTCGATCTGCGGGCACACAAAGGGATGCATCGGCACCAATGGCACCCAATGGGGCACCCATGGAGCACCCAGTGGAGCAGTCAATGGAGCACCCAATGGGGAACCCAATGGAGACGCTCAACATGGGACACCCCGCAAGGAACACTAAACAATGGAACCCCAAACCCCCCAAACCCCATATCCCACACCCCATACCCCATATCCCATACCCCACATCCCACACCCCATACCCCATATCCCATACCCCACATCCCACACCCCATACCCCATATCCCATACCCCATATCCCATACCCCACATCCCACACCCCATACCCCATATCCCATACCCCATACCCCACATCCCATACCCCATATCCCATATCCCATACCCCATATCCCATACCCCACATCCCACACCCCATACCCCACATCCCATACCCCATACCCCACACCCCATAACCATTCCCTATATCCCACCCCCTCGTCCCATCCCACCTTCTTGAGGCCGACACAGAAGCGCCGGAACACCTCCTTCATGTTGCCCCCCTTCTCCATGGAGATGACACGCAGGTGATCCTCCTCGTTCACCCACACCAGGAAGGTCTTGTTGTCATTGTGCCTATGGGGCACAGCACCCACCTCAGCCCCAGCGCATGGGTGCCAATGGAGACCATTGAACACAATCCATGGGTGCCACCCTCCGGGTCCCTGCCCTATGGGGATGCCCATTGTACCCAATCCATGGGTGCCCATTAAACCCCACCCATGGGTGCCCACTGAACCCAACCCATGGGTGCCCATTGAACCCCACCCATGGGGACCCATTGATCCCCACCCATGGGTGCCCCCCCAAACCCGGTCCCTCCGCACCAGATGCCACGTGCATCGGGCCAGTCGCGGGCCATGCCCGAGGCGAGCAGCAGCGGGGACACGGGTTTGTCGAAGAGGAAGTGGTCGTCGATGAGCTGCTGCTGCTCCTGCTCCGTCATGGCGCGCAGGGGGTAGTACCGCCCCCGGAACTCCCCCTCCAGGCTGTTGAGCGCTGCGGGACACCGAAGCGGGAGGTCACGGGCGGAGGGGGCAAGCCACGCCCACTTCAAGGCAAGCCACGCCCACGTTGAATCGAGGCACGTGCACACCGAGGCAAGCCGCCCCCATATGGAGCCGAACCGCGCCCACAAAGCGTCAAGCCACGCCCACAACCGGAGAAGCCCCTCCCACAAAGGGGCAAGCCACGCGCACGTGGAGCCCAGCCACGCCCCCCACTGAGTCAAAACACGCCCCCAATCAGCAGCATCGCCTGGCTCGACAGGCACAAGCCACGCCCCTTACACGTAATCCACGCCCCTTTTGTACAGAAGCCACGCCCCCCATAGCGTTAAGCTGAGCTCCTTATCCGTAATGCACCCCCATACGCACAAGGCACGATCCCTTATCAATAAACCACAGCCCTTATCAATAAACTACGCCCCTCAAAAATAAGCCACGCCCCCGGTTCAGGCCCCGCCCCTCACCGTTGACAGACAGCTTCTCGATGGCGCGGCGCTCCCCGCGGCTGCAGTGGGGGGGCAGCGAGTACCCGCGGATGCTGCGGCCGGTCCGCACGCGGCTGCTGAGCACGTACTTGGGGTCCAGGTCCTCCCCGCCCTGCCCCACAGCTCCCGTCAGACCCACATCGGGGCGGCCCCATAGCCCCCCATAGAGACACCCCCTTAGACCCACACATATCCCCTATAACTTCCCCAAAGCCCCTAACCTCCCACCCCAGCCCCAAATATCCCCGCGATCCCATGGAAACCCCCATCCCTAACGGGACCCCAAATGATTCTTAGCCCCACAGCCCCCCAATTCCCCCCCCCCCCATTGCTCCCATTGGCACCCCCATCCCCGGTGACCCCGCCCCCCCACCTTGAGGTTCTCGTGGTTGAGGTCGGTGCGATGCTTGTCGGTGGGTTTGTAGCCGCCGTGGCGGTCCTGGATCACCGGATCAAAGAGCTCCTTGAACACCTCGTACGACTCCTCGTCCCCCGCCACGCAGCCCACGGTCATGATGAACGGGTGGCCTGCGGGCAACGGAGCAGTGAGGGAGCGGGTTGGGCACTAGGGCAGTGGGGCACCTGGACGGGGCACTAAGACCCAGTGCTGCCCGGAACGGGACACCAGGACCCAGGTGCGGCACGAGGATGGGCACTAGGACCCAGTGTGGACCGGAACGGGGCACTAGGACACAGTGCGGCACCAGGATGGGGCCCTAGGACCCAGTGTGGCACAGGGACGGGGCACCAGGACCCAGTGCGGCACCTGGATGGGGCATTAGGACCCAGTGTGGCACAGAGACGGGGCACCAGGACCCAGTGCGGCACCAGGATGGGGCATTAGGACCCAGTGTGGCACAGAGACGGGGCACCAAGGGTCAGTGCGGCACGAGGATGGGCACTAGGACCCAGTGCGGCATCAGGGTGGGCACCAGGACCCAGTGCGGCAGCGGGATGGGGCACCAGGGCCCAGGGTAGCACCGGAATGGGCACTAGGACCCAGTGCGGCACCAGGACGTGGCACCAAGGCCCAGTGCGGCACCGGGATGGGCACCAGGACCCAGTGCGGCACCAGGACGGGGCACTAGGACCCAGTGCAGCACCGGGACGGGCATCAGGACCCAGTGCGGCACCAGGATGGGGCATTAGGACTCAGTGTGGCACAGAGACGGGGCACCAAGGGTCAGTGCGGCACGAGGATGGGCACTAGGACCCAGTGCGGCATCAGGGTGGGCACCAGGACCCAGTGCGGCCACGGGATGGGCACTAGGACCCAGTGCGGCACCAGGACGGGCACTAAGACCCAATGCGGCCACGGGATGGGCATTAGGACCCAGTGCGCCAGCGGGATAGGCACTAAGACCCAGCATGGCACCTTGATGCGGCGCTAGGACCCAGTGTGGCACCGGGATGCGGCGCCAGGACCCAGTGCGGGCGGGCAGTGCTGCTCCCACAAGCACTGGGAGCCCAGCGGTGTCACCCACCGGGGTTGTCGACGCCGGTCTGGATGGCATCGTCCAGAGTGAAGCCGCTGGGGGTCTCCTTCTCCCGCAGGCGCTGGTAGAGCGCCGGGGTGAGCACCTTGGCCATGTGGTTGTTGTGCTTGGAGAGGTCGGGGAACTCCTCCTCGGCCGAGAACTTGAGCTTGTACTTGTTGTGGGTGTTGCTGAACGGCATCGCGGCGGCTGCGGGGCGAGGCGGCGGCCATGGGGCAAGCGGGGCCAACGCCTCCGCATCATGGGGCGCAGTGGGGCAGCGCGTCCCGGCACTAGGACCCAGGGAGCTCCCCCGAACCCACTCACTGGGAGGGGCTTAGCGCGGTGGGCGGGGCCACACTGGGAAGGGGCGGGGCTTGCCCAAATAAGCGTGGTCTCCGTGGGGGGCGTGGCCGGGGTTATTTATGGAGGGGCGGGGGGGCACCGGGGACCGATCCTGGTTCAGGGAGTCCCGGTTCGGGGGGGGTCCCGGTGGTACCGGAGGGGCTCCGGTCCCCGTTGGTGTCAATGGAGGGGTCCATAGCGGGGTGCCGGTGGGGTGGGGGGTGTCCATGGGGGGGGGGGGATGTCTGTCCCCGTGTGTCCGGGGTTACCTTGAGTGGCGCGGATCGGGTCGGGTCGGGCCGGTACCGGGGGGGCGCAGGCGGCGGCAGCGGCTCCGGGCCCGGCTCTTATGGGCGCCCCCGGCTCCTCCCAGCGCAGGGGGTCCCGGGGGGGGCTCCGGACCGGGCGCTGCCGCCGCTGTCCAGGGGCACCGCGAGACCCCCCCCCACCGGGCCCCCCACCCTCCCCACCCGGAGCCGCCCCCTCCGGTGTCCGGTGTCCGGTGGGCGCCGGGCCCGGCACCTGCCACAGGGATAACCCCCCCCCGGTGACCCCCATGAATGGGGGGGCACCCATTATAGGGGGTGGGGGCAACCACATGGGGACCCCAATATAGGGTGATGGGGGGGTCACCCAGCTATGGGGGTGTCAGGAAAGGGGGACCCAGATATGGGGGGTTGCACCCACATATGGGGTGCTGGGGAGATGCATATAGGGGAGGGCATCCAGATTGCATCCAGATTGCACCCAGCTATGGGGGGGGGAGATGCATATAGGGGAGGGCATCCAGATATGGGGGTGCTGGGGGGTACAGAACCCCCCCTATGGGGCACTGGGGGGACGGGCAGAACCTGGTTATGGGGCACTGCGTGTGCAGGACCCCCCTATGGGGCACTGAGGGAGGGGGCAGAACCTGCTTATGGAGCACTGGGGGGGGTTAGGACCCCCCTATGGGGCACTGGGGAGGGGGGCAGAACCTGGTTATGGGGCACTGGGGTGTGCAGGACACCCCTATGGGGTGGGGGGCAGAACCTGCTTATGGGGCACTGGGGGGTGCAGGATCCCCCGATGGGGCACTGGGAGGGTGAGGCAGAACCTGGTTATGGGGCACTAGGGGGGGTTTAGGACCCCCCTATGGGGCGCTGTGGGTTGGGGGCACTGGGGGGGTCACAGATCCGCTGGCTCAGGGCAATTCAAGAGCCCCCCCCCCCAGGTATTTTTAGGCCCGATCCGGTTACAGTCAGATCCAATGTCGGGGGCGGGGCAGGTGGGGTGTGGGTCCGGTGGGGGGGCCTGGGATGGGCGACAAGCAAGGGGCCCCCATGGGTGGAGGAAGCACCCATAGAGACCCCCCTGAAGCCTCCCAGCACCCATTGGAGCTAGCCTAAAGTGGGACGGGAGCACCCCAAATGTGTGGGGCAGGGGTGACCTTGGCATTTGGGGGGGGGTCCCGGCAGTGACTTGGGGGGGTGCAGCCATGGGGGGGGTCCTGGTTTATTAGGGGTTGTACAAAAATGGGTGGGGAGGGTCCCAGATCCCACCTTGAGCACAGGGAGAGATCTGGACGCCCCCTCCGCAGTGCCTTGGGGGGCTCCAGGTCCCCCCCATAGCACGTCAAGGGGGGGTCCAGGCCCCTCCTGGGTGCTGGGGGTGCAGGGGAGGGTCAGAGCTGCTGCACCCCCTGCTCGAGGCGCTGCAGAACCTCCCGGGACTGGAGCTGCTCCACGGTGAGCAGGGACAGACCCAGCTGGTCCTCCTGGGGGGGCACAGACACGTGTGTGACACGTGTGTGACACGTATATGACATGTATGTGACATGTACGTGACATGTGGGATGTATGTGACATGATTGTGACACGTGTGATGTATGTGACATGTGCGAGTGACACGTGTTTGTCATGTGCAGTACATTAGCGGTACCATAGGGGTGCCGGGGGGATACCATGTGGGTACCATGGGGGGTCCTGGGCTGTACCATGTTGCCCGGGGGGGTGGTACGGTACCTGCAGGAGGAGCTGGGCCAAGGTACCATAGCGGTACCATGGGGGTGCTGGGCTGTACCATAGCGGTACCATGGGGGTGCCGGGCTGTACCATAGCGGTACCATGGGGGTGCTGGGCTGTACCATAGCGGTACCATGGGGGTGCCGGGCTGTACCATAGCGGTACCATGGGTGTGCCGGGCTGTACCATACCGGTACCATGGGGGTGCCGGGCTGTACCATAGCGGTACCATGGGTGTGCCGGGCTGTACCATAGAGGTACCATGGGTGTGCCGGGCTGTACCATAGCGGTACCATGGGGGTGCCGGGCTGTACCATAGCGGTACCATGGGTGTGCCGGGCTGTACCATAGCGGTACCATAGGGGTGCCAGACTGTACCATAGCGGTACCAGGCTGTACCATGCTCCCAGGGAGTACCTGGCGGAAGGGCTGGGCCATGGCACGCAGGAACCCCTTTGCCACCTGCACGGCCTCGTCCACCGTGAGGTTGAGGCTGGAATCCGGGATCCGCTCCTGGATCCAGCGCGGGAGCTTCCCGCGGCGGTCGGGGCGTGCATAGCGCTGCAGGGGGGGCACAGCACAGCTGAGCCACAGAGACCCATAGGGACCCATAGAGACCCATAGCAACCCATAGAGACCCATAGCAACCCACAGAAACGCACAGAGACCCACAGCGACCCACAGTGCCCCCACAGTGCTCCACAGTGACCCATAGAGACCCATAGTGACACATAGCGACCCATAGTGAGCCACAGTGACGCACAGTGACCCATAGCAACCCATAGTGACCCACAGCAACCCACAGTGATCCACAGTAACCCACAGTGACTCATAGCGCCCCACAGTGACCCACAGCAACCCATAGCACCCACCCAGCCCCACCTTGTCGGCGAACACCATGATGCCGTAGTCGCTCTTGCCCCGCAGCGCCCGCCCCACACATTGGGCTGCGTGGCGCATGGCGTCAAAGGCCAGGAACTCGTTCTCCCGCAGCTGGAACCGATCCCGCAGGAACTCCAGGCGTGCCTGGCGGGGGGCAGGGCACTTGTGGGACTGCCCCATAGTGGGACCCACAGCACCCCTCCCCCTCTGCCCACACTCACTTTGAGGATGCGGCTCTGGGTGTACACGTAGGGCACCCCGAACATGATCACGGCGCGGCCGTAGTGATGCACTTGGGGGGTAGGAGATGCACGGGGCGTGGTGGTGGGGCTTCAGCACCCCCCACCCCATGGTGCCCCACATCTGCCCCACATCTGCCCCACATCTCCCCCCATTTCCCCACATCTGCCCCCATCCCCTCTCACCAAAGTCGACCCCTTCGGACACCTTCCCTCGCGCCACTGAGAGCAGAACAGCCCCACGGCCGCACTCACAGGCCTGCGGAGCCGTGGGTCAATGAGAGGCAATGGGGGTCAATGGGAGGCAATGAGGGGCAATGGGGACATTGGGGCAATGGGAGCAATGGGGAGCAATGAGATCAATATGGGTTAAAGGGGGGCAATGGGGGTCAATGGGGAGCAATGGGGGCAATTGGGTCAATGGGGATGAAGGGGGTCAATGGGGGCAATGGGATCAGTGGGGGGCAATGGGGTTAATGGGGTCAATGGGGCAATGGGGGGTCAATGGGGTAAATGGGGAGTTAATGGGGTCAATGGGGAGCAATGGGGTCAAGGGGAACCCCCTGCTCCCCCCCGCACCTCCTGGTACTTCTCCAGGGCCATGCTGGTCTCGGCCCCATCCTGGGTCTCGATGAAGATGAGTTTGTTCCGTTGGATGTTCTCCAGGATGCCCTGAGTGGGGCGGGGGGACAATGGGGACATCATGGGGTCAGTGAGGTCAATGGGGACACAATGAGGACACCATGGGGGCGCAATGGGAGCACAATGGGGACCCAATGGAGGTCAGTGGTGACCCAGTGGGGGTCAACATGGACCGAAAGGGGTTCAATGGGGCCCAATGGGGTCCTTGGGGTCCCTCTCACCTGCTCGTACCAGGCAGCCACGGTGCTCTCCAGGTACTGGTAACTGGTGAAGAAGGCCACGATGCCGTCAGGGACCACAGCCGAGAGCTCCAGGAGGAGGTTGCCCAGGTTCCGGATCACCGCTGGGGGCGATGTGGGGCAGGGGGAGCTGTGGGGCAGCCCCAGCCCCAGAACCTGACCCCGTTCCTCACAGCCCCATAGCTCGGAGCACAGCAGCCCCAGAACTGTGCCCATGGGCTCCCCAGCCCCAGAACCTTG
The DNA here is from genome assembly GCF_033815535.1 of Pezoporus flaviventris. NCBI lineage: Eukaryota > Metazoa > Chordata > Aves > Psittaciformes > Psittacidae > Pezoporus > Pezoporus flaviventris. The sequence continues at coordinate 33,147 of NW_026893277.1, read as the reverse complement.
TCCCCAGACCCCTATCCCCAGCCCCATAACCATGCCCCCAGCCCCAGAACCATGTCCGTGGGCTCCCCAGCCCCAGAACCATGCCCCCAGCCCCAGAACCTTGGCCCCATCCCCCATAACCATGCCCATGGGCTCCCCAGCCCCACAACCATGCCACCCCGCCCCACAGCTGGCCCATACCGATATCTTCCCGTGTCTCAAACTTGGAGGTGATGGCAACCTGGTCATTGCCGCGCCCCACGATCTATGGGGGAGGACACACACACACACACACACTGCTGACACTGGGACAATGGGATCCCCCCCTCCACCCCAGCCCCACAAGAGCCCCCCCCCCCCCCCGCCCATCTCACCATGGGGCAGAGGCAAGTCCGGGCCAGCGTCATGCTGAATGTCGCCATGGTAACGGGGCGGAAATCCAGGATTTTGGGATACATGTCCAGTGGGGAGAGAGTCTGGGGGCGGGATGGGGTTATGGGGCTGGGCTATAGGGCAGTGCTGTGGGGCAGTGCTATGGAGCTGGGCTCACCCCTGAGGTGATGATGACGGACTGGAAGCGCTCAAAGATGGGTTTGATGGCGATGGAGGCGTCGAGACAGCTGGGGGGGGGCAGGAGAACAATGAACCCCCATACACAATACCCCATACCCCATATCCCATACCCCATATCCTATATCCCATACCTCACACCCCATATCCCATACCCACATCCCATATCCCATACCCCACACCCCATATCCCATACCCACACCCCCTATCCCATACCCCACATCCCATACCCCATACCCCACATCCCATATCCCACGTGTCCCAGGTCCCACCTGAAGTGCAGGACGGGGTTGCTGATGGTTGGGGTTCGGTCATCAAAGGGCTCGATGATGATGGTGAAGCCTGGGGGTGGGTCACAGCACCCATGGGTGCTCTGCAGCATATCCCAAATCCAATATCCATATCCATACCACATATCCCATAATACCCCATATATCCCCTAATATTGCGTATCCCATACCCCATATTATCCCATAAGACTCTACATATCCCATAATATCCCATAATACCCCATACTATCCCATAAATCCCACAACACCCCATATATCCCATACTATCCCATAATAGGCGCTATCCCAGGCGCCCACCTTTGGAGTAGGTGCTCACGAGGGAGCCGAAGTTGGCCACGAGCGAGATGGGGCTGAACTCGGACACATCCAGGACCTCCAGGGTGCGGAGCAGGGAGCGGAGCCGCTCCGAGCAGAACCTGCCACGGACACGGGGATACGGGGTATGGGACAGGGATATGGGACATGGAGACAGGGATATGGGATATGGGATAGGGGACATGGATACAGGGATATGGGATAGGGATATGGGATATGGATACAGGGATATGGGATAGGGATATGGGACATGGAGACAGGGATATGGGATAGGGATATGGGATATGGATACAGGGATATGGGATAGGGATATGGGACATGGATACAGGGATATGGGATAGGGATATGGGATATGGGATAGGGATATGGGATATGGGACAGGGATACAGGGATAGGGGATAGGGATATAGGACATGGATACAGGGATATGGGACATGGATACAGGGATATGGGACAGGGATATGGGATATGGGATAGGGATATGAGATATGGATACAGGGATATGGGATAGGGATATGGGATATGGATACAGGGATATGGGATAGGGATATGGGACATGGATACAGGGATATGGGATAGGGATACGGGACATGGATACAGGGATATGGGATAGGGATATGGGACACGGAGACAGGGATATGGGATATGGGACATGGATACAGGGATATGGGATAGGGATATGGGACATGGATACAGGGATATGAGATATGGGATAGGGATATGGGACATGGAGACAGGGATATGGGATAGGGATATGGGACAGGGATACAGGGATATGGGATAGGGATATGGGACATGGGATAGGGATATGGGATAGGGATATGGGATATGGGACATGGATACAGGATAGGGACATGCGTACATGGATATGGGATAGGGACATAGATACAGAATATGGGACATGGATACAGGACATGGACACAGGGATAAGGGACATGGATACGGGACAGGAACATGGATACAGGATAGGGACACATCGACACAGGGCATGGATATGGGACAGGGGATAGGGACACATGGCTACGGGACATGGATAGAGGACATGCATATAGGATATGGACATGGGATATGGACACATGGATATGGGACAAGGCTATGGGACAGGGACACATGGCTACGGGACATGGATATAGAACATGAATATAGGATATGGACACATGGATATGGGACATGGATACGGAATATGAACACAGAAATATGGGACAGGATATGAAATATGGACACATGGATATGGGACAGGGGACATGAGATATGGACATGGGATATAGGAACACATAGGATTTGGACATGACATATGGAATACATGGGACACATGGGAACACATAGGATACAGATGGGATACATAGTATACAGCAGGATACAAATGGGATACATGGCAAACATGGGGATACATGGGACACATGGGGAGACATGGGACACATGGGGACACATGAGACACGTGGGGACACACAAGACACATGGGATACATGGGACACATGGGGACACATGGGACACATGGGGACACACAGGATACATGGGATACACATGGGATACCCATGGGACACACATGGGACAAACACAGGGCACAAACGTGGCACATGCACGTGGCACACGCACGTGGCACACGCACGGCACACACGTGGCACACACGTGACACACACGTGACACACACATGGCACACACGTGACACACACGACACACATGTGACACACACGTGACACACACGTGACACATGTGGCACACACGTGGCACACACGTGACACACACACGGCACACACGTGGCATCCACGTGACACACACACGACACACATGTGACACCCACACACGACACACACGTGACACCCACACGGCACACACATGACACACACGTGGCACACACGTGACCCCCCTACGTGACACCCCCGTGGCAGCCAGGGGCTCGGCGCTCACCGGAGGGGCCGTGCCTCGATGCAGGCGAGCTGGCGCAGCTCCCGCAGGAATTCCGGGGCGCTCTCCTGGCGCAGGGCCCCCCCCCCCCGCAGCCGCGTCCGCAGGAAGGCCACGAAGCGGCGCAGGAAGCCCAGGAAGTGGCGGGCGGAGCGGATGGAGCCCGGGAGAGCCTCTGCCGGGGGCACCGGGAATGGGGCCGGGGGCACCGGGAATACCAGAAATGGGGGGGGGAATGGGATGAGGGGCACGGATCAGGGAGCACCAGGATGGAGCCCGGAAAAAACACTGGAATATATGGGAATACTGGGATCGGGGGTGATGGGCGCGCCTCTGGAATAAATCGGAGTACTAGGTGCCTGTGGGGTGCTATGGGTCACTATGGGTGTTTCGGGGAGTGTTTATGGGGACCTATGGGTGTTACGTACTGATATGGGTGCTATGGGGGTGTCTATGGGGTGCTATGGGTCACTATGGGTGGGTGTCTATGGGTGCTATAGGTCACTGTGGGTGCTATGGGGGATGTCTATGGGTACTATAGGGTGCTATGGGGCTGTGGTACCTGTGGGCATGTCCTCGGGCAGAAGAGGTCCCCCCTGGCTGAGCTCGGGGTCCCGCAGCCCCTGCACGAGGCGCCTGTATTCCTGTGCCAGACGGGCTTCATCTACCTGCTGCAGCCTGGGGGGCACCCATAGGCGTGAGGGGGGCACCCATGGGTGGGGGTGGCACCCATAGGGGTGAGGGGAGCACCCATGGGGGGGGCACCCATAGGGGTGAGGGGGGCACCCATGGGTGGGGGTGGCACCCATAGGCATGAGGGGGGCACCCATGGGTGGGGGTAGCACCCATAGGAGTGAGGGGAGCACCCATGGGGGGGGCACCCATAGCGGTGAGGGGGGCACCCATGGGTGGGGGGGGGCACCCATGGCAGAGGGGGTGCACCCATGTGGGGGAGAGGGCACCCATAGGGGTGAGGGGGGCACCCATAAGGGTGAGGGGGGCACCCATGGGTGGGGGGAGTGGGCACCCATGGGTGGGGGGAGTGGGCAACCAGATGGGCTGGGGAGGGGAAATGGGGTGACCCAAAGGGGATGAAGATGGGGGGACCCAAGTGTGGGGGCACCCACTTATGGCTGGGTGGGAGCCCCCCATGGAGCCGGGCGCACCCATGGGTGCCGGGGTGGGGGGGGTCAATGAGGGTGCCCCCACCTCTGCACCCCGTCCTGCAGTGCCGCCAGGTTGCTCTGGCACCGGTCGAGTGTGCGGCGCGTGATGGTGACCCCCATGGCGTCGATGCAGACGTTGTCTATGGGGGGGGGGAGACGAGACACTGTCACCCATGGGTGGGGCGAGGGAGACCTGGGGGCACCCAAGGGACCCCCCCTCACCGATGTTGTGGGCCTCATCGAACACCACCACTGCCCTGCGGGCCAGCTCCTTGGAGACGGCATCGGCCACCTTGGGGTCCAGCAGGTAGTGGTAGCTGTAAACCACTGCGTTGGCGTGCAGGATCTGTGGGGCAGACCATGGGGACACCTGGGAGGCACCCAGCGCGTCCCCCCAGTCCTGACACCCCCCATAGCTCCCATAGTGCCCCAAAGCGCCCCATAGCACCCCACAGCGCCCCACAGTACCCCACATACCGAGTAGCGGGCGAGGAAATAGGGGCACCAGCCACGGCGGCGGCCCAGGGCGCGCAGCTCGTCCAGGTTGTAGATGCCGTGGGGCAAGGGCACGGAGCGCCCGTGGGTGTCCCAGTCCTGGAGGGGGTACCGAGGGGTGGTTGGGGGGCACCCATGGGTGCTGGGGATGGACCCCTGGGTGCTGCTCCCCCCACCTCATAGAAGCTGCAGAGGGGCCGGGAGCCATCGCTCTGGGCCCGCACGTGCGGTGCCGTCAGGGCCATGCAGCGGCTGTCGACGTCCTTCCCATAGCGCAGCGCCGAGACCTGCAGAGCCCCACGGATCCCACTGGAAACCCATTGGATCCCGATGGATCCCAACAGGTTCCAGTGGATCCCAACGGGAACCCATTGGGTCACGATGGATCCCAGCAGGTTCCAGTGGATCCCAACAGGAACCCATTGGGTCACGATGGATCCCAGCAGATCCCATTAGATCCTGATGGAAAACCATTGGATCTGGACGGACCCCCAGCAGATCCCATTGGGTCACGATGGATCACAGTGAATCCCAAATGGATCCCTGCAGATCCAGCTGCATTCCCAATGGAAACCCGATGGATCCCGTGGGATCCCGGCACTCACCTCCGGGTGGATGCACAGGTTCTTCCTGGAGCTCAGCGCTAGCCCCAGGAACGGCAGCTTCTCCCCCAGCTCCTTCTCGTAGCAATCCAGCAGCTTCCGCAGCTCCTCCACCACCTGGCCCGGAGCCATCCCATGGGATCCCCGCGGCATTCCCGATGGTATCTGCCCCCCCCCACACCCCCAATCCCACCTTCTCGATCTCCGGCACCGTGCGGGAGCAGTAAATCAGTTTGGTGATGTCCGATGGCCGCGCCTGCGGGAGGAGATTGGGGGCTGGGACCCACTGGGGTCCATTGGGAGTCACTGGGGTCTATTGGGAATGGCTGGGATTCATTGGGAACCACTGCAATCCATTGGAATCACTGGGATCCGTTAGGATCCATTGGGAATCACTGAGGTCCACTGGGAATGGTTGGGATTCATTGGGAACCACTGCAACCCACTGGGATCATTGGGATCCGTTGGGATCCATTTAGAATCACTGGGATCCACTGGGAATCACTGGGGCCCACTGGGAATTGCTAGGATTCATTGGGAACCACTGCAATCCATTGGAATCACTGGGATCCATTGGGAATCACTGGGGTCCACTGGGAATTGCTAGGATTCATTGGGAACCACCGCAATCCATTGGAATCACTGGGATCCATTGGGAATTGCTGGGACCCACTGGGATCACGGGTACTCATTGGGAATCGCTGGGATCAATTGGAATCACTGGGACCCACCGGGATCCATGGGGAACCGTTGGGATCCGTTGCTCACCCGTTGGTAGGCGACGATGAGGGCTAGCAGCGACACCGTCTTCCCGGTCCCCGACGGCATCTCCAGCACCCCGTGACCCTGCCGGATCGCACCGGATGGCACCGGATCGCACGGATCCCACCGGATCCCCCCCCCCCCCCCCCCCCATCCCCCCCACCTTGGCGTCCAGCGTCCGCTTGAGCTCCAGCATGTAGGAGAACTGCTCGGGGTAGATGTAGTCATAGGGGAAGGGCACCAGGAGCCCGTCCACGTTGAGCCTGCGGAGCCGCCGGTACCGGGGGAGGCCCCGGATCCATTGGGATCCATTGGGATCTACCGGGATCCATCGGGATCCGCCCCCCCACCCCGGCTCCGCTCCGCCCCCCCCAACCCCGGCCCCGCCACTCACTTCATGGCTCCCGCCGCTCCGCCGGCACCGAGGCCCCGCCCATCGCGGTCCCCACCTCGGTCCGCACCGCCGCCCATTGGATAGCTCGCTCCACCCTCCTTCTCTGATTCGCTGCGCTCTCTGTCCATCAAGCGCCCAAGGCCGGGTGTGAGTCTCAAGCAATCGAGCGCCGAACGGACGAGCGCAGCTCCGCCCCCCCCTCCGCGCCCCCCCCCCCCCCCCCCCGTGACCCCCGCACGCAGGGAGCGGCTCGGACGCGTCTCAAAGAGCTTTTATTGGGGGGGATCCATTATGGGGGGGATCCATTGGGGGGCTCCTGAGTGGGTCCAGCGGCGCCCGATCACACCTGGGGGGGAACAGGGAGGTGAGAGCAGGAATGGGGGTGCGGGGGGGGGAATGGGGGTGCAGGGGGAGGAATGGGATTGCGGGGGGGATGGGGCCGTGGAGGGGTCGCTGCGCTCACCCGCGTGGCCGAGGGCCGGGGCAGGATCCGCTGCTCCCTGCCCGGGGGGCTCAGCGCAGGGGCTCCCCCCGGCCGTGGGGTGCGCTGGCTGCAAAGGGCACTGTGAGCACCCATAGACCCCCCCGAGAACCCTGGAGACCCCATAGAGACCCACAGACCCAACAGACAACCCATAGCCACCCCACAGCCACCCATAGACAAACACCCATAGACACGCCATAAACACCCCATAGCACCCATAGGTACCCCACAGACACCCCATAGAGACCCCTAGAGACCCCCTAGAGACGCACAGACCCAAGAGACATCCCATAGCACCCATAGCCACCCCATAAACACCCCACAGCACCTATAGGTACCCCACAGACACCCCATAGAGACCCCTAGAGACCCCATAGAGACCCACAGACCCAATAGACATCCCATAGCCACCCCACAGGCACCCACAGACACGCCATAAACACCCCATAGCACCCATAGGTCCCCCACAGACACCCCATAGAGACCCACAGACCCAACAGACATCCCATAGCCACCCAGAGACAAACACCCCATAGCACCCACAGGTCCCCCACAGACACCCCCCAGAGACCCCTAGACCCCCATAGGCAGCCACTGACCCCCCCACAGACCCTCTCCGTAGATACCCACCAAGAGCCCCCATAAACCCCTACCCCCTCACCTCACCTCTACCCCCCATAAACCCCTACAGTCGCGTCCCCCCCCTCACCTCTCTCCCCTGCTCCTCCTCCTCCCGCACGCCGCCAGCCCCAGCGCCGCCCCCAGCGCGGCCGCGGGCAGCGCGCACCCGAGCGCGAGCGCGAGCGCGAGCACGAGGGGGGGTGGGGGTGGGGGCGGGGGCGGCACCCGCGGCCCGCGCGCCCCCGGCACCGGCTCCTCGCAGAGCGCGCCCATGTAGCCGTGCGCGCAGGCGCAGACGTGCCCGGAGATGTGCGTGTAGCACGTGGCGCCGTGGCGGCACGGCCCCGAGGCGCAGGCGTCGGCGCGCTCCTGGCAGCGGCGGCCGCCGTAGCCCAGCGTGCATGCGCAGTGGAAGGCGTTGGCGCCGTCCTGGCACGTGCCGCCGTTGGCGCACGGGTTCGGGCTGCACTCGTCCACGTTGCGCTCGCAGCGGCGGCCGCGGAACCCCGGGCGGCAGCGGCACAGGGGGGCGCCGGAGGGAGCGGGGCGGCACTGCCCGCCTGGCGGGTGGGGGGGGAGGGAAGGGAAACGGGGCGTGAACGGGGGAAGAAGAAGAACGGGGGAGAAGGGGGACGGGGACGGGAACGGGGACGGGGACGGGAACGGAGGAGAACGGGAACGGAGCGGCATTGCCCGCCTGGCGGGTGGGGGGAAGGGGACGTGAACGGGGGAACGGGAGAGGGAACGGGAACGGAGCGGCACTGCCCGCCTGGCGGGTGGGGGGAAGGGGACGTGAACGGGGGAACGGGAGAGGGAACGGGAACGGAGCGGCACTGCCCGCCTGGCGGGTGGGGGGGGGAGGGAAGGGAAACGGGGCGTGAACGGGGGAAGAAGAAGAACGGGGGAGAAGGGGGACGGGGACGGGAACGGGGGAAGAACAAGAACGGAGGAGAACGGGAACGGAGCGGCATTGCCCGCCTGGCGGGTGGGGGGAAGGGGACGTGAACGGGGGAACGGGAGAGGGAACGGGAACGGAGCGGCACTGCCCGCCTGGGGGCGGGGGGTGGGAAGGGAACGGGAAAGGAGAACAGGGACGGGAACGGAGCGGTATTGCCAGCCTGGGGGGGAACCTGAATGGGGGGGGACAGCGGAGGGTGAATGGGGTCAAAGAGGGGTGAGCCCGGGGGGGGGGGGTGGGGGGTGTTGAATGGGCAGAACTGGGGTGACCGGGGAGGATCAGGAGTGAACGGGGCAGAAAAGGGGGGAATGGGGGTGAACGGGGCTGGGGGAGGGGGCAGAACAGGGCCAAATGGCACTAAAGTGGCAGCAAATAGAGCCAAAGAGATGCCAGATGGTGCTGGACTGAACACAAGGGCACCCATGTACATACATTTAAGACACATGAGCATACATGTACACCCATGTAACACATGTTTCACATGTACACCCATGTATCACACGTACATCCATGTACTCACCATGCATGCACGGCTGCAGGGTGCAGCCGCCAGACACGCATGTACACCCATGTAACGACCATGTATCACATGTATGTGTATGTACCATGCATGCAGGGTTGCAGGGCGCAGCCATCACACACATAACATGCCTGTACCAACCATATATCACATGTACACCCATGTAACACACACATATCACATGTACATGCATGTACTCACTGTGCATGCCGGGCTTCAGGGCGCAGCTGTCACATAACACACATGTACCACCCATGTATGTGTACATACCATGCAGACACGGCTGCAGGGCGCAGCCGTCACAGAACACACATGTACCACCCATGTACCACCCATGTATGTGTACACACCATGCAGACACGGCTGCAGGGCGCAGCCGTCACATAACACACATGTACCACCCATGTACCACCCATGTATGTGTACACACCATGCAGACACGGCTGCAGGGCGCAGCCGTCACATAACACACATGTACCACCCATGTACCACCCATGTATGTGTACATACCATGCAGACACGGCTGCAGGGCGCAGCCGTCACATAACACACATGTACCACCCATGTACCACCCATGTATGTGTACATACCATGCAGACACGGCTGCAGGGCGCAGCCGTCACATAACACACATGTACCACCCATGTACCACCCATGTATGTGTACATACCATGCAGACACGGCTGCAGGGCGCAGCCGTCACATAACACACATGTACCACCCATGTACCACCCATGTATGTGTACATACCATGCAGACACGGCTGCAGGGCGCAGCCGTCACATAACACACATGTACCACCCATGTACCACCCATGTATGTGTACATACCATGCAGACACGGCTGCAGGGCGCAGCCGTCACATAACACACATGTACCACCCATGTACCACCCATGTATGTGTACATACCATGCAGACACGGCTGCAGGGCGCAGCCGTCACATAACACACATGTACCACCCATGTACCACCCATGTATGTGTACATACCATGCAGACACGGCTGCAGGGCGCAGCCGTCACATAACACACATGTACCACCCATGTACCACCCATGTATGTGTACATACCATGCAGACACGGCTGCAGGGCGCAGCCGTCACATAACACACATGTACCACCCATGTACCACCCATGTATGTGTACATACCATGCAGACACGGCTGCAGGGCGCAGCCGTCGCTGCGCCGCTCGCAGTTGGCGCCGCGGAAGCCGGGGGGGCAGCGGCAGGAGAAGCCGCGGCCGCGGGGGGCGCAGGCGCCGCCGTTGAAGCAGGGCCCGAGGGCGCACGGGGATGGCTCCAGGGGGACCGGGGCCGGCGAGGGCGATCCCGGAGCCGCCGGAGCCGTTCCCGGTGATCCCAGTGCTCCTGGATCCATCACTGGGGCTCCTGGTGCCACTCCCGGTGCTCCCGGTACTCCTGGATCCATCCCAATGGCTTCCGGTGCTCCTGGTGCCATTCCCAGTAATGCTGGAGCCATTCCCAATGCTCCCGGTGCTCCTGGATCCATCAGTGGTGCTCCTGGATCCATCACTGGGGCTCCCAGTGCCATTCCCGGTGCTCCCGGAGCCATTCCCGGTGCTTCTGGAGCCATTCCCAGTGTTCCCGGTGCACCTGGATCCATCACTGCTGCTCCCAGTGCCACTCCCTGTGCTGTTCCCAATGTTGCTGGTGCTCCTGGATCCATCACTGCTGCTCCCGGTACCAGTCCCGGTGCTCCCGGTGTCATTCCCAATGTCCCCAGTGCTCCCAGTACCATCACTGGTGACAGCGCTGGTGCCTGCAGGGCCACCGTTGGTGCTCCCGGTGCCATTCCCGGTGCTCCTGGTGCCTCTCCCGGTGCTCCCAGTATCTCTTCCAGTGCTGCCGATGCCGGTGCCACTGGGGCCACTGGGGCCATCTCCAGCGCTTCCAGTGCCACCGTTGGTGCTCCCGGTGTCATTCCCGGTGTCCCTGGTGCCATTCCCGATGCTCCCGGTGCCATTCCCGGTGCTCCCGGTGCCATTCCCTGTGCGCGGGCCGGGCTGGGGCCATCGCAGCGGGGCCCTGCGGAGTTGCTGGCGTGACCCTGCAGGGGGAATGTGGGGCACGGGGGAGGCGTTGCATCAGTGGGGTCCCTGTGGTGTCAATGGGGTCCCTGTGGGGTCAATGGGGCCAAGGGGGTCAATGGGGTCCCGGGGAGGGTCAATGGGGGTTGGGGGGGGTCAATGGAGGCTTGGGGGGGTCAATGGGGCCCGGGGGGTTCAATGAGGTCCCAGTGATGTCAATGGGAGCTTGGGGGGGTGTCAGTGGGGGCCGAGGGGGTCAATGGGGTCCCAGTGGTGTCAATGGGTCCGAGGGGGGTCAATGGGGGGGTCCCTGTTGCCGGGGGTCCCCCACTCACCATGCAGAGCCCCCCCTTGCTGCAGGCGCTGCCTTTGGGGGGTGCGCAGGGATCCCGACACCCACCTGGGGGATAGAGGGGGGGGTCAAGGCCTCTCCCAGACCCAGGGGACCCCAATGGGGGGGGGTCCCCAGTGGAGGGGTGCCGGGGGGGGGGGGGAGGACTCACGGCGGGGGGGGCTCCAGCAGCGGCGGGGAGAGGGGCCTCGGCAGGCGGGGGGGAGGGCGGGGCGGCAGCGGCGGGCGCAGGGGGGGGGGCGGCAGCGCAGGCGGGTCCCGAAGCGGAGCCCCCCCCCCACCCCCCCCCGCCAGGGCCCCCCAGGGGAGAGGTGCTGCCGGGTCACGGCGCGGCCAAGGAGGCGGCCCCGGGGGGCTGGAGGGGGCAGAGCACGGTGACCCCCCCATAGCACCCATAGGTACCCCCCTAGCACCCATAGATACCCCATAGACATCCATAGACACCCCATAGATACCCCCATAGCACCCCTAGATACCCCATAGACACCCCTAGACCCTCCCATAGATACCCCCATAGCCCCCCTAGATACCCCATAGACACCCCTAGACCCTCCCATAGACACCCCATAGACACCCCGTAGACACCCATAGCACACATAGATACCCCTGTAGCACCCATAGACACCCCCAAACCCCCTCAGGTCCCCCATGTAGCTCCCCCCCATTTGACCCCCCCTCACCCCCGGAGCCTTCAGCCTCCTCCAGCCGCCAGGACTCGATGATGAGGGACACAGTGCCCTGGGGGGGGGGCAATGGGGGGGTCACAATGGGGGGGGGGGTCACAATTGGGGGTTACAATGGGGGTCTCAGTGGGGGTCACAATGGGGGGGTCACAATGGGGGGTCACAGTGGGGTTCACAATGGGGGGATCACAATGGGGATCTCAATGGGGTCACAATGGGGAACTCAATGGGGGTCACAATGGGGGGTTCTCACCGGCCAGGGGTAGGCGAGGGGCAGGCGCAGGGTCCGGGGGGCTCCGGGGCGCGGGGGTGGCCCGGGGGGGCTGTGGGTGACCCCCAGGGAGCAGCCGCCCCCCCCGGGGGGGCGCAGGCAGAGGCGGAAAACGAGGGGGCCCCCCGCCCCCCCCCGCGCCGACAGCACCCGCAGCTCCAGCACCCCCCAGGGGCGGACCTGAGGGAGAACCCCCCGGAGACCCCCCCTCAGCACCCAGAGATCACCCCAGAGACACCCCTCAGCACCCATTGACCCCCCCCATAGCACCCACACACGCCCCCCCATAGAACCCCCCCAGCACCCAGAGACTCCCCAGGACCCCCCCCATAGCACCCAGAGACCCCCCCCCATAGCTCCCAAATACCCCCAGAGACCCCCCCTCAGCACCGAGACCCCCAGAGACCCCCCCTCATAGCACTCAGATACCCCCCACCCCCCCCCAGCAGCCAGGGCCCCCCCCCATAGCCCTCCCTTGTGTCCCGTCCCCCCCCCCGCTCACCGCTGGGAGGAAGAGGAGGGTGAGGAAGGCGCACACGAGCCCCGCAGCCATGGCCGGCACCGGGGGTCTGAGCCCACCCCATCCCCCCAACACCCCCTTTCTAGCGCCAAGTCCCGCTGCCCCCGCCCATAAGCTCCGCCCCAGGCCCATTGGCCCCCCACAAAGTCATGACCAGGCACAGCGGGTTCCACATCTCCTTTATTCACCCCCACCGGGGGCCAAACCCCCCCAAAACCGCACACCCCCCCCCCCCCCCAACGCCTCATCCCCTCCCATCCCCAGGTCCATGCCCGGTTCTCCATCCCCATTCAGATGCCATCAATGATGGTAGGGGGGTGGGAGCAGTGAGGCAGTGCCCCCTCCCCCCGGCGGGTGCTGCTCCTCTCTGACGTCACGCTGACATCACTCTGACGCCATCACTGCTGCTTGGAGCGCCCCCAGAGGCGCCCGGCCCAGGAGCCCAGGAACAGCCCCGGGGGGGGCTTCTTGCCCTGGGCCAGCTCCTCCCGGCGCTGCTGCTCCTCCTGGGGGGGGCACAGGGCCCCAGTGGGCAACGGGCTCCGGTACCTCCCCCTCCCGCACCTCTCCTTTGGGGACCCCCCCTCCTGCACCCCTGCTTTGGGGGTCCCCCCCTAACATCCCTGCTTTGGGGTTTCCCCCCCACCCCAACATCCCCCTCCCACCTCCTCCAGCTGTGTCCGACGCCGTTTGAAGGCTGCCAAGGGATCCTCCTCCAGCGCGTAGTGCTCCAGCACCGGGCGCACGTCCGGCACGCCGCTGAGCGCAATGGCTGCGGGGACACCGTGGGGACACCATGGACACAGCACAGGCACCACAGGGACACCACGGGGACACCACGGGGGACTCACTCTTGAGGAAGGCAGCCAGGTCGTAGAGCTGCCGGTCCTCGGAGCTGCCGTCCCAGCGCGGCAGGGCCAGGCCGTTGTGGGGCTGGAGGCAGAAGGCCTCGCGCCGGCAATCCACCACCACCACCCGCGCCGGGTCCCGGTTCAGGCACGAGATGTCCTGCAATGGGGGGGGGCACGGACCCAGCAATGGGTGCTCAGGGCAGGTTTGGGGGTGGCCGCCCCCCCGTCAGGTCCCTGCCGTGCCCCCACCTTCACGTGCTGCCCGTCCATGTAGCGCGTGGCATCACGGAACAGGCGGTAGGAGACGAAGCCATGCGGGTCCACGCTGTCGATGAGCGGGAATGCGGTCTGAAACGGGGGGGGGGGGGTGGGGGTGAGAGCCTGCAGGGGGTGGGGGGCACTCATCGGGGCCCATTCACCCCCATTGGGACCCATTCACTCCAGTGGGGTCCATTCACCCCCATGGGGCCCATTCACTCCCACTGGGGCCCATTCACCGCTGTTGGGACCCATTCACTCAATTGGGGTCCATTTACCCCCGCTGGGACCCATTCACTCCACTGGGGCCCATTCAACCCCATCATGGTCCATTCATTCCATTAGGGCTCATTCACCCCCGTTGGGACCCATTCACCCCCGTTGGGACCCATTCACCCCCATCGGGACCCATTCACCCCCATCAGGGCCCATCCACCCCATTGGCCTCATTCACCCCATGGCACCCATCCACCCCATAGGCCCCATTCACCCCATGGCGCCCATCCACCCCATAGGCCCCATTCACCCCATGGCCCCCATTCACCCCACGGTGCCCACCATGCCGGTCTCGGAGGTGAACACCACAATCTCATAGAGCGGCGCCAGCTGCTGCAGGAAGCTCTCGATGCCCGGGCGCTTCTTGAAGCGCCACCCGGTGACGAGCTGGGGTTTGGGGGGGGTACAAAGGGGGTGTCAATGGGGGGGGCACTGGGTGCCACGGGGGGCGGCGCGGGGGGCACTCACCGACCATTCGGGGTGCAGCAGCACATCTGTGAGCTCGATGACCAGCGTGTAGGGGGGCTGGTAATAGGGCTCCTGCAGGGGGTCCGGCAGCAGCTTGGGGCTGGTGGGCTCGATGATCATCTGGGGGGGGGCAAAGAGGCTCCAATGGGGGCAAATAGGGCACAATGGAGACAAACAGGGTGCAATGGGGACAAACAGGTTCCAGCGGGGGCAAGCAGGGTGCAGTGGGGCAAAGAGGCTCCAATAGGGGTAAACAGGGTCCAATGGGGGCAAACAGGGTGCAATGGGGGCAAAGAGGCTCCAACAGGGGTAAACAGGGTGCAATGGAGGCAAACAGGTTCCAATGGGGGCAAACAGGCTCCAATGGGGGCAAACAGGCTGCAGCCACCAACCTGCCTGTAGTCCTTGAAGTACTTGTAGGTCCTACGGAGCTGCTGGATGCCCACGGGGTCTATGGGGACAGGCCGGAGATGGGGGGGGGCCCATGTCCCCACCACCCCCCCACAGAGCAGAGCACCCCCAAACCCCCCTGGTTCGGGGTCAAACCAGAGCCTTAAAGCAACATCAAAGCCTTTGGTTGTGACACCAAGGAGAGAAATGGCCCTGGGGGTGCCCCCCCCCAACTCACCTCCATCAAACTCATCTGGGATCTGTGGGGAGAGGAGGGAACAGGGGGTAAGAGGGGGGCACTTGGGGGGTGCTGGTGCCACCGGGGGGGGGGCTCATCCCGGGGTGGGAAGGGAGGCAGGAGGTGACAGGGACACTTAACAAGTAGTTGCCACAGTTTCCTTCCGCCCCATTGATGTCCCCATAGCCCCATTGACATCCCCATGGCCCCATTGATGTCCCCATTGATGTCCCCATGGCCTCACTGATGGCCCCATCCCCCCCTTTGATGTCCAACCCTGCAGCCAATTGTCACCTCTCCCATTGCCACACAACGGCCCTTTGGGGGACAACACCCCACCCCCCCCCCCCCCCAGGGGCCGATGATGAAGGACAAGGGGGGGGGCACAAGGCTACACCCCCCCCCCCCCATGTCCCCAGTGGGGGCCTCACCTTTGCTCCGTGCTCATCCACTGCATTGCTGCCTGGGGGGAAGACATGGGGGGGTCAGGGGGTGCTGGGGGCAATGGGGGGGGACACTAGGAGGACATAGGGGGGATACATTGGGGGCAATGGGGGGTACATTGGGATGCAATGGGGGGTACATGGGGATGCAATAGGGGTTACATTGGGATGCAATGGGGGGTACATTGGGGACAATGGGGGTTACATTGGGGCACATTGGGGCACTGGCGTTACACTGGTGTGCACTGGGGGCAATGGGGGTTACATTGGGGCACATTGGGGTGCATTGGGGGTTACACTCGGGGCAATGGGGTTTACATTGGGGTCAATGGGGGCAATGGGGGTTACACTGGGGCACATTGGGGTGCATTGGGGGCAATGGGGGTTACATTGGGGTGCACTGGGGGTTACATTGGGGGCAATGGGGGTTACATTTGGGTCGATGGGGGCAATGGGGGTTACATGGGGCACATTGGGGTGCACTGGGGGTTACATTGGGAGCAATGGGGGTTACATTTGGGTCGATGGGGGCAATGGGGGTTACATGGGGCACATTGGGGTGCACTGGGGGTTACACTGGGAGCAATGGGGGTTACATTTGGGTCGATGGGGGCAATGGGGGTTACATGGGGCACATTGGGGTGCATTGGGGGTTACATTGGGGGCAATGGGGGTTACATTTGAGTCGATGTGGGTTACACTGGGGCACATTGGGGTGCACTGGGGGTTACATTGGGGGCAATGGGGGTTCCATTTGGGTCGATGGGGGCAATGGGGGTTACACTGGGGCACACTGGGGTCAATGGGGGCGCGCCGCTGGGGGGCGCTGTCGGTACCCACCGAAAATGCAGACGATGGCGACGCCGCCGCCGGCCCCGAGCAGCCCCGCCAGGCGCAGGGCCAAGCGCCGCGCCCCGCCCCGCGCCCAGCGCCGCTGCTCCTCCGCGTCCCCCGCGGCTCCGGCGCCCCCTGCTGCCTGGGAGGGGAACCGGCACAGGGCTATAGGGGACGGTACGGGCTATGGGATAGCTACAGGCTATAGGATACAGGCTATAGGGCAGAGACTATAGGGTACAGGCTATAGGGGACGGTACAGGCTATAGAGTACAGGCTGTAGGGCACAGGCTATAGGGGACGGTACAGACTATAGAGTACAGGCCATAGGGTACAGACTATAGGGTACAGGCTATAGGGGACGGTACAGACTATAGGAGATGGTACAGGCTATAGAGTACAGGCCATAGGGTACAGGCTATAGGGTACAGACTATAGGGTACAGGCTGTAGGGGATGGTACAGGCTATAGGGTGCAGACCATAGGGTACAGACTATAGGGTACAGGCTGTAGGGCACAGGCTATAGGGGACGGTACAGGCTATAGAGTACAGGCCATAGGGTACAGACTATAGGGTACAGGCTATAGGGGACGGTACAGGCTATAAGGTACAGGCCATAAGGTACAGACTGTAGCGTACAGGCTGTAGGGCACAGGCTATAGGGGACGGTACAGGCTATAGGGTGCAGAACATAGGGTACAGGCTATAGGGGACGGTACAGACTATAGGGTACAGGCTATAGGGGACGGTACCGACTATAGGGCACAGGCTATAGGGGACGGTACAGGCTATAGGGCACAGGCTATAGGGGACGGTACAAGCTATAGGGTACAGGGTACGGGGTATAGGGTACAGGGTACCGGATATAGAGTATAGGGTACGGGATATGGGACACGGGCCGTGGGACGCGCACGGGGATGGGGACAGGCCCGGCTAAGGGCGGACCCCGGGACCCCCGCACGGCCCCGGTGAGCTCCAGGCCCCGCCGGTGCCCCCGCGCCCCCCCCGCACCTGGTCCCGCCGCAGCCGCTCCCGCAGCACGGCCCCGGTTCCGGCGCTGCCGCTGCAGGCCCGGGCCCAGGCCCGGGCCCAGCCCCGGCCCCGCCGGGCCCCGCAGGCCGCAACCGCCCGCCCCAGCAGCGCCGCCGCCGCCGCCGCCATCGCACCGCACCGCGCAGGCGCGGAAACTTCAGCCAATCGCCTCCCCGCGCTGCCACGCAGTAGGCGGGGGGCAAGGCGAGGGAAGACCAATGGTGGCGAAGAGGAGGCGGGATTAAGAGCCGGGAAAGCCAATGAGAAGCGGCGGGAGGGAGGAGGGAGCGGAACGCGTGTGTTGGGTCCTAGCTCCCGCCGTCCCGCGCCTATGGGGCAGCGGATGGGGGGGACCCGGTTTAACGCCCACCCCATAGGGCCCTGCCCCCCAACCCACCGCACAATGGGGCCGGTTTAACCCCTCATTCCCCTTCCCCGTGGGGTACAGAGGCCTTGTTCACCCCTGGGGGGGGGTCCCAATTTCATCCCCAACCCCCGCCCTATGGGGCCCGCCCCATAGAGGAGAGCATGGAAAATGGGGTGCCGCAGCCACAGGCGTTTATTTGACATCTAAACCTTGCTACAACCGGCAGGGATGGGAAGAGGGGGGGAAATAGGGGGGAAATGGAAGAGAAATGGGGGGAAATGGGGGGCACAAGACCACGGGGTCGCGGGGTGGGGCTCAGGCCTCCAGCAGCTTCCCGAGGAAGCGCAGGTTGAGGATCTTGAGCTGCTCCTCCAGGTCCATGCGGACGATCCCGTCCTCCCCATCGATGCTGAGCAGGATCCCAGTGGCTTCCCGGTCCTCGCCCAGGATCACCTTCACCTGAGGGGCAGCAGTGGGGTCGGGGGGAGGGGTGCAATGGGGGGGAAAGGGGACTTTGGGGGTGCAGAGGGGTTGGGTGTGTGGTTCTAGGAGGTCTATGAGGGGCCATGGGGTGAGGGCCATGGAGGGGGGAAACCTATGGGGTTGGGGGCTGCCCTGTGGGGCTGTGAGAGTCCCATGTGTCTGGGGGTGCCCCATGGTGTTGGGGATCCCCACTGGGTCCTGGAGGTCTCATGGAATTCCTATGGGGCTCTGGGGCACCCTATGGGGCTCTGGGGTATCCTATGCGGCTCTGGTGTACCCTATGGGGCTCTGGGGCATCCCATGGGGTTCTGGGGTAACCGACGGGGCTCTGGGGTATCCTATGGGGTGCGCCACGGCCATACCTTGTTGCTCTTGGTGGGGGTGACGGGCTCCAGGTGCTCGCTGGAGATGCTCACCACCTTCTCGCTGTCCTTGAGGTACACAGAGCACATCCCCCCCTGTGGGGCGGGGGTGTCAGCACCCCCATATACACCCCTATACACCCTCATACACCCCCATACACCTATGCACCCCATATAAACCCCATATACACCCCTATACACCCCAATTCACCCCATATACACCCTTATGCACTCCCATACATCCCATGTACACCCCCATACACCCCTACACACCCCATATACACCCTTATACATGCCTATACACCCCCATAGACCCCCCCATGCCCCCCCCCCCCCCCCCAGTGGGGCTCACCGTGACGCTGCGGATGACGCCGGTCTGCCCCACACTGGGGCTGTCGAGCGCCGTGTCCCGCACCTTCACCTGGATGTCAGTGGTGACCCAGTCGCTGGAGCTCTGCTCGATGCCCGAGCCCGGGGTGTGCGGGTTGTACCCCCCTGGCGACGGTGCCCCAGGGGTCATGGGGCTGTACCCCACAGGGCTGGGGCTGGGGCTGGCCTGGGGGGGGGGGCACAAAGGGGGTTAAAGGGATGGGAGGTGGCTATGGGGCGCTATAGGGCTCTGTAGGGCTCTACAGGGCTCCACAGGGCTCTATGGGTACCTGATAAGCCATGGGGGATGGCGTCGGGTGGTAGCTGGCCGGTGAGTGGCTGTTCTGGTAGCCCACGGGGCTGGGCGCTACCTGGTGGTAGCTCTGGGGACTGGGGCTGGGTTGGTACGAGCCCTGCGGCGACGGCACCGCGTAGGGGGAGAACTGCTCCGTGTTGTACCTGGGGGAGGGGACAGGACCGGAGCCCCCCATGGGAGCCATCAGCACCGCGCCCCCCAGCCCCGTGTTTGGGGTCCCCATAGACCCATGATTGGGGTCCCCACAGACCCATATGCGGGGTCCCCCCATCAGCATTCCCCCCTCAGTCCATTGTTTGGGGTCTCCACAGACCCATGGTTGGGGTACCCCCATCACCATTCCCCTCCCAGCCCCATGTTTGGGGTCCCCCCTCCTGGCTGTGGGGTGCCCACACTCACATGGCCGGCGTGCCAGGGGTCTGGGGGTTGTAGGGCTGGTTGACCTGTGGGGATGAGGGGTCGGGGTACCCGGGGGTTTGGGGGTTTGGGGTCCCCCCATATCCCTGCGGGGACGGGGTGGGCTCGTCGTCGAAGCCGTACTCGAAGTCCTCATCCGCCCTATGGGGGGGGATAAAGGGGAGGGGATCATGGTGAGGGAAGGGGGACGACCCCCCAAAGTGGGGCTGCCCCATAGCAGGGGTTCCCCCCACACCTACCTGGAGGGGGTGTTGGGGTTGTTGGGGTCCCAGGCCCCGCTCTGGGCTGGGGTGCGGCTCCCGTCATGCAGTGGGGTCTGGGATCCATAGTGTGGGGTGCGGCTGCCTGTGCCCCACCAAACAGACCCACAGTGAGGGGGGGGCCCCAAACCCAGTTGGGCCCCCCCATCCCATCCCCGTGCCCCCCCTCACTCACCATCGTGCAGGGGGGTCTGGGAGCCGTACATGGGGGTGCGAGACCCAGAGCCGTACATGGGGGTCTGGGAGCCATACATGGGGGTGCGCCCATAGGCAGAGGTCATCCCCCCCGGCCGCCGTGAGCCCCTGTGGGACACAGAGACACTGAGCCCTGGGGGGGCCAAGGGGGCACCTATTGGGTGCTACCCTGCCCCACAGGGTCCCCCATTGGGTGCTGCCCTGCCTCATGGGGTCCCCATTGGATGCTGCCCAGCCATGGGGTCCCCCGTTGGGTGCTGCCCTGCCCCATGGAGACCCCCGCTGGGTGCTGCCCAGCCCCATGGGTCCCCTGCTGGGTGCTGCCCACCCCACGGGCCCCACTCACACGGTGGTGAGGCGCTGCCGGTCCACGGAGATGGTCTGGCAGGTCGAGTGCAGCTCCACGCGCGCCGTGGACTCGGTGGCATCCTTCACCACCCCGATGTACCCTGGAGGGCAACAGGGGGGGCAATGGGGGGGGCACCCGGGGAAATCCTCCCTGCCCTGGGGGGGGGGGCGGGTCAGGGGGGCACCCACCTTTGTAGGGCCCCTGAGAGATGCGCACGGTCTGGCCAATGAGGTCGTTGTCCCGGCGCCCGCGGCCACGGCTCATCCCACCGGAGCCGAAGCCTCCGCGCTGGCCTGAGGGATGGAGCCGGGATGGGGATGGAAATGGGATCAGGATGGGATAGGGACAGGATGGAGCCGGGATGGGATGCAATTGGGATGGAGATGGAGATGGGATGGGGATGGGATGGGGATGAAGACAGGACGGGGATGGAAATGGGATTGGAACGGGATGGGGATGGAGCCAGCATGGGGACGGGATAGGGATGGAGATAGGATTGGGATGGAGTCAGGACATGGATGGAGACGGGAGTGGGGATGGAAATGGGATGGAGACAGGATGGGGACGGAATGGGGATGGAGCCGGGTTGGGGATGGGATGGGGATGGAGCCGGGATTGGGATGGAGCCGGGATGGGGATGGAGCCGGGATCAGGGATGGGAACTCACCCCCCCCCCCCCCCAGGAACTCACCAGCACCACTGGGGTGCATGGGGCTGCTGATGCGGGGGCTCATGGGCGCGAAGCCGCCGATGGTGAAGTTGGTGACGTCCCGGGGCTGCGCGAGGAAAAGCTTCGGAATGGGGGGGATACGGGATAAAGGAGGGGTGGGATTCGGGATAAAGGGGGGGATCCCACCTTGGAGCCCCCAGCCAGCACCAGGTGCCTGGTCTTGCACACGAACATGCCCCCATTCTCCACCAGCTTCTTGCAGTGCAGGAAGGCGAAGCCGCGGAAGAGGTGCCGGATCTCCCCTTCCCGGCCCTATCACAGGAACACAAGGGGTGAACAGCAGGAAAAAGGGGGCGGGGGGGGGCTGAGCCCCCGGGATGAGGCTGGGTCCATCCTGCTGTGACGGGATGGATTCGACAGCCCCGTGGGGCTGGAGGGACCCCAAGGACCATTCCCAAGGTGCCAGGAGGAACCCCAAGGACCATCCCCAAGGTGCCAGGAGGAACCCCAAGGACCATCCCCAGGGTGTCAGGAGGGGCACCAAGGACCACCCCCAAGGTGCCAGGAGGGGCACCAACGGCCTGGATCCCCCTGGCCCACCCCAGCACCCACCGAATGGGGCCCATCAATGACTTTGACGATGTCCTTGACGTGGATGTTGTTCTGCTCCGAGTCCAGCGCCACAGCGAAGCGATTGTCCTTCTTCCTGGTGACCGCCTGGTGCCGCACTGTCACCACCTTCCCGTACATATTCAGCACCTGGGGGGGGGCACAGCATGGCGAGGAGGGGGGCACAGCAAGGGGGACCCCCCCATGGGGATGAGGAACCCCTATGGTAGGAGGCTGAGGGGGGAGATACCCGTGGGATGTAGTTATGGTAGCACCAAGAAATGGTTGGTGTCCTTGGCGGGTGTTGGTGTCCATGAGGGGATTATGGGTATCTATGGGGGGGTTACGGGTGTCTATGCATTATGGGTGTCCATGGGGGAGGTTATGGGTGTCCATGGGGTGGTTATGGGTGTCCATGAGGGAGGTTATGGGTGTCCATGGGGGGGTTATGGGTATCCATGGAGGGGGGGGGGGGTTATGGGTGCCCATGGGGGTACCTGGAACGTCTCCCGCTCCAGGCGCACGATGACCCCCACGCTCTGGGGGTCGAGCTGCACCAGCTCCCCCCACTCGTGCTGCCCCCCAACATCCACCCCGGAGGCCGTCTCCGAGCAGAGCTGCAGGTCTCGGGGCAGCACCTTCAGCTGTTGGGGGGGAAGAGTCAGGATTGAGCCCAGACCCACCCCGCCACCCCCCCCTTCCCCCCATTCCCTCCCTGGCACCTCGTGCATGGTGAGGTCAGAGAAGAGGATGACGAAGTTCTCCTCCACGCGCACGATGAGGCCAGTGTCGCCCTCGAAGCGCCCCGCGATCACCTTCACGTGGTCGCCCATCTTGAAGTACTTGCGCAGCTCCTGGGCTGGGAACTCCAGCATGTCCTGGGACAGAGCAGGATGAGGGCCATGGATGCAGGGACACAGGACATGGGGAGGGGTGCAGGGGGCTCCCGGGGCGATGCTGACCTTGAGGTCCTCGTGCTTGGGCATGATGGTGATCTTGTTGCCATCCACGCTGAGGATCTTGCCCTGCAGGTTGATGAGCTCCCCCTCGCACACCTCCACGTTGTCTCCCGGCTGGAAGTTGTGCTCCCGCTCCTTCCCTAGGGAGCGGAGGGGATGGCACCGGCGCACCGGGGATGGTGACTGGGGATGGGAGCCGGCGGCGGCACCGGGTACCTGTGCTCTCTGTCACCACCTCCAGGTCGATGCCTTCGGGCTGGTCCTCAAACTTCTCCAGCTCTGACAGCGTCGGCTTCACCCCCTCCGTGATCTATGGCAAGGGGATGGAGTGACCCCAAGCCGGGGCGCAAAGGGGGGGTCTGGATGTTAGTGATGGGGCTGGTCCAAGCCCGGGGCTCACCACGGCCGACATCGCAAAGCTCTTGAACAGGAACCCCTTCCGGCTGTAGCGGTTCCCTTCGAAGATGAGGAAATCCCCATCGGAGGCCACGTCCCCTCCCAGCGACCTGGGACAGACCCGAACCCCCCAGGGTGGGCAGGAGGCTCCTCCCCAGGGGGGCGTTTCCTCAGGGGGGGGCAATTGGTGTCCCCAAGTGGGGTCTTACCGGATCTTCTCGGCATCAAAAAGGCGCTGGGGGGGTCTCTTGAACTTCTTCCTCTTGGCGAACCAGTCCTTCTGCAGGGGCCAGGGAAGGGGTGAGGGGGGGGAAGGCAGGGGGACAAGCAGCACTGGGACGGCCCAGGAAAGGCCCTGGCTGCTCTCACCAGGCTCATGCGGGCTTTGATGCGGTCGAAGTCGATGCGAGGAATCATCTTGAGGGAGATCTGGTTCTGGCTGGGCTCCACGTAATCCACCTGGGGGGCACCACGGGGGGCTAAGCCCTCCCCATCCCTTGCTCTGTGTGTGTGTGCCCCCCCGCCCCATTGCTGCCCCCCATGCCCCCATTACTTGGGCGATGTCATCCTTGTAGATGCCTCTCTTGAGGCGCACCCAGGACTTCGGCTTGAGGTTGGTGACCTCCTTGACCACCTTGAGCACGTCGGTCATCTCCTTGATAGGGACCATCTGCTGGTTCCAGTAGCCCAGGCGCAGGTTGCCCACGCCCTCGATTGCCTGCTTCACGTGCGTCTGTTTGTAGGCCTCCACGTAGATGTAGCCCTTGACGTGCTCCGGTGCCACCACCGACTTGATCTGCAGCGGCTGCAGGGCAGGGGGGGTGGATAAGGTGAGGATATGGTGGGGATATGGTGGAGATAGGGTGAGGATACGGTGGGGACAGGGTGGGGATAGGGTGGGGACATGGTGGAGATAGGGTGGGGGTACGGTGAGGATAGGGTGAGTGTAAGGTGGGGATACGGCGGGGATGGGGGGGGATAGGGTGGGGATGGCACCAGGATGGCACCGGGCTGGGCCTCACCGTGTCAGTGAACTGGTAAGCGATGAACTTGCGCATGAGGGCGATGGCGGTGGAGCGTTCCTCCCCGATCTGGGGGGGGTAAAGGGGTTATGGGGGTGGAAAAGAGGGGTTTGGGGGGGCACACGTGGACCCCCATTTGTCCCCCACCCCAGCACCCACCTTGCACTTTACGGTCCAGAGGTTGGGGTCCCTGCAGAAGCACAGAGGGAGCCGTGGCTCCAGTTCCTTCTGTTTGCATCCAAACCCCCTTAGGCCCCGAGCCCCCCCCCCCCCCCCCCCGCCATTTCCCACTTGATTCATCCCAAATGCCCCCAGCTCCTACAAATCCATCCCAAATCCACCCCATTCCCGATGGGACTCACTTGACCCCCGGCAGCAGCTGCTGTTGGGTGATGTCATCTGAGAGCTCATCGGAGCCGCCATAAACACTGCGGAAAGGGGAAATACCGGAAGGGATGAGATGGGGTCGGGATGGGATGGGAATGGGATGAGATGGGGTCAGATGGGATGGGAATAGGATGGGAATGGGATGAGATAGGGTCAGGATGCGATGCAATGGGATGAGAATGTGATGAGATGGGATCGGGATGGGATGCAATGGGATGGGAATGCGATGAGATGGGATCGGGATGAGATGCCAATGGGATGGGAATGGGATGAGATGTGATTGGGATGGGATGCAATAAAATGGGAATAGGATGAGATGGGATCGGGATGAGATGCAATGGGACGGGAATGGGATGAGATCAGGATGGGATGCAATGGGATGGGAATGGGATGCAATGGGATGGGAATGGGATGAGATGCGGTCAGGATGGGATGCAATGAGATGGGAATGAGATGAGATAGGATTGGGATGGGATGCAATGGGATGGGATGTGAATGGGATGAGATGCAATGGGATGGGAATGGGATGAGATGCGATCAGGATAGGATGCAATGGGATGGGAATGGGATGAGATGGGGTTGGGATGGGATGCGATCAGGATGCAATGCAATGGGATGGGAATGGGATGTGCGTTGGGACTCACGTCTCTCCCACTGAGGACTTGGCATATTTCTTCATGTAATACTCGCCCAGCTCTTCCTCCCGCTGATCCCTGAGGAAGAGCAAGAGGAAAAGGGGCTCAATGGAGACCCCCCCAGACCCAGGGAATGCCGGGTGCCGGGAATGCCACCCCGTGTCACCTCCAGAGGTTCTGCAGGCGCCGCGCTCCAGAGCGATCCTCATCCAGCACCACGTTGTCAATGTTGGAAGCTGCAAGGAAGAGGAAGGTGAGGGCTGGGGGTGAAGGGGGATCCCAATGGGAACGGGGGGATCGGGGGGGGCTTACCTTCGATCTCCTCTTCCCGGGACAAGGAATGACGGTGGAGATGGAGCGAATGAGCGGCACGAGAACCCCCCGCGGGACAAAGGGGAGGCAGCGTTAGGAGCGGGGGCAGGGAGCAGGGAAGAGGGAGGGAAAGTGGCTAGGAGGAGGGGAAAAGGAGGAAAACCAGACTAGGAAGAAGAAAAAGGGGATTGGGAAGAGAGAAAAGGGATGAGGAGCAGGGAAAAGGGGTCGGGAAGAGGGAAAAGGGATCAGGAGCAGGGAAAGGGGATTGGGAAAAGGGAAAAAGGGGTTGGGAACAAGGAAAGGGGGTCAGGAGAAGCCCCGAAAGCCCGCAGGGAGCGCGGATGAGATGGGCTGACACAGACGTGGGGGGGATCGGGGGGGCCCCCCTGCTGTGGGGCTGCACCACCGGTGTCTGCCCCTGCTCTGCAGGGGGACACACACCCCTAAACGGGGGATGGCCCTCCTCACCTTTCTCCAGGATGTCCTCGGCTCCATCCTCCCATTGATCCTCGTCCTCGTACTCATCATCCACATCTGGGGGGGCCGGGGGGGGTGAGTGGGGCTGGGGTGTACCAGTGACCCCAAACCCCCCCATCACCCCCCGCCTGCCCCCCAGGACCCACCGGCCTCATCCAGGATGAAGCCCCCGTGCCGGGGCTTCTTGGCAGGGCGGTCATCGTCTTCCTCCTCCTCTTCCTCATCGTATTCCTCTTCCTCCTCCTCCTCCTCCTCCTCGGCCTCCTCTTTCTCGCTGCCTGCGGCGCTGGCGCGCTCCTCCTCGGCCTATGGGGCATGATGGATGGGGGGGTGAAGGAGGGCACCTGCTCCCCACATCCCCCCCCAGACACATAACGGAGTGGGGGCAGCTTCGGCCTCACCTCGGCCTCCTCAGCCTCACTGCTGCGCTCACTCTCGTCCTCAGAGAAGTTGCTGTCGTCACTGTCCGACATCGTGGGGCCGGGTGGGGCACCTATGGGGGTCCTATGGGGCCTGGGGGGTCCTATGGGGCCTGAGGGGTCCTATGGGGCTGTTCTATGGGGCCTGAGGGGTCCTATGGGGGTGTTCTATGGGGCCTGAGGGGTCCTATGGGGGTGTTCTATGGGGCCTGAGGGGTCCTATGGGGGTGTTCTATGGGGCCTGAGGGGTCCTATGGGGGTGTTCCATGGGGCCTCGGGGGCCCTATGGGGGTGTTCTGTGGGTCCTGGGGGGTCTTATGGGGGTGTTCTATGGGGCCTGAGGGGTTCTATGGGGGCCCAGCGGGGCCTAAGGGGGTTCCAATGGGCCAGCCGGGGGTCCCTCGCTCAGCTGGGCTCGATCGCTCCGCTCTAGGCCCCGGCCCGGCCGCTCTCCAGGCGCGGGCCCCGCTGCGCTCCCGCTGAGGCCGGACCCGGCTCTTGGGCCTGGCCCGGTCCCGTCCCGGTCCCGGTCTTGGCCTCGGCCCCCGTCAGGGCCCCGGTCCCGCCTCCTCTCGCGAGAGCTGCGGCAACATCACGTGACGGGGCTGGGCCGAAAGCACCGCCCGAGCTCACGTTCAGAGCGCGACCGCGGCGACGGCGGCGCGGGAGGGTCAAAAGAGGTGGCAGCGGACGGAGACGGAGACAGCGCCATCCCCGTGCCCCTGCAGTGTCCCCAATGCTATCCCAGTGTCCCCAATGCTATCCCAGTGCTATCCCAGTGTCCCCAATGCTACCCCAGTGCTATCCCAGTGTCCCCAGTGCTATCCCAGTGCCCCCAGTGCTATCCCAGTGCATCCAATGCTATCCCCGTGTCCCCCAGCCACATCCCCGTCCACCACACATCTGATACCAAAAAAAACCCCACACTTTATTTACCCCAAACCAGGCAATTTTCCCCCAAAGCTGGGGGGAGAGGGGGGAGCACCCCACGACACCCCCTCCTCGAGACCCAAAACCCAGCACAGGGACTCCAAAACAGGGCACCCCCCACCCCCAAATCCCTTTATCCCCCCATGGGAGTATTGGACAGGTCCATCACTCATGGGGGATCCATCACCCCATGGATGGGTTCATCACCTCATGGACAGGTCCATTACCCACAGAGGGGTCCATCACCCCATGGATGGGTCCATCACCCATGGATGAGTCCATCAACCATTGGGATCCATCACCCATGGATGAGTCCATCAACCATGGGGATCCATCACTCTATGGACGGGTCCATTACCCATGGACGGGTCCATCACCCATGGGAGGTCCATCACCCCATGGATGGGTCCATCTCCCATGGATGGGTCCATCATCCATGAGGGAATCCATCACCCATGGGGATCCATCACCCCCTGGTGGGGATCCACCCCCATCGCTCAGGGCCCCCCTGGGGGGGGCAGCTTCCCAGTGATCTTGTTGGCCCCCTCCAGCAGTGCGTTGTGGATGTCCTTGGCACCCGCAATCTGGGCCTTGATGAGGGGCAGGTACTGGGTGTAGGGCAGCGGCTCCCCGGGGCCCCCCTCCCCCTTGGGTGCTGCTGGCACCAGCCCCGGTGCGTGCTTGGCGCTGTCGAAGCTCTGCGAGAGGCACTCGTGGGCCAGGCGCTGTGGGGGAGGGGCACAGAGAGTGGTTGGGGGGATTATGGGATGCCATGGGGGTTTATGAGAGGCTATGGGGTGGTTATGGGGGGTATAGAGGGGTCCCTCACCAGGCACAGCTCCAGTTGGTCGCACAGGGCATAGAACTCCTCCAGGCTCTTGTCAAAGCGCTGCAGCGGCCCCTCGGCGCTCTTCCTGGGGGGGGGACAGGGTGTATGGGGGTTACTGGGGGTCACTGGGGGTTACTGGGGGGATCCGGGGAGACACTGGGAGGGTCCAGGAGGGTCACTGGGGGTCACTGGGGGCACAGTGGGGTGCGGGGGGGCACTGATGGGGTCCGGGGTGCCACTGAGGGGTCACTGGGGGGGTCACTGGGGGCACTGGGAGGCACTGGGGGGTCCGGGGGGGGTCACTGGGGGTGCAGGGGGGTCACTGGGGGGTCCGGGGGGGGGTCCCTGGGGGTGCAGGGGGGCCCGTGGGGGTGTCCCTGGGGGTGCAGGGGGGTCACTGGGGGGTCCGGGGGTGTCCCTGGGGGTGCAGGGGGGTCACTGGGGGCACTGGGGGGTCCGGGGGGGGTCACTGGGGGTGCAGAGGGGTCACTGGGGGGTCCAGGGGGGATCCCTGGGGGTGCAGGGGGGTCCCTGGGGTGCAGGGGGGTCACTCACTGCCCATTGTCGATGCTGGAGTTCTGCACCAGGTTCTGCGCCGCCACCTTCATCAGGGTCTGGGGGGCGGGGTCAGGAGGTTTCACACGAGGTCACAGCCCCTCCATAGCGCTACATTGGGGTCACACGGGGACGCCCCAAGCCACGCTCTCTCCCAAGTGCCCACGCCCATTCACTCAAAGCCCCGCCCACACTTAACCCGTCCGCCCCCATTGGCTCCCTCCACCCGTCAGCCCCGCCCACCCCCCGAGGCCCCGCCCACCGCGAGGCTCTCCTTGAGCTGCGGCAGCAGCACCCGCAGCCGCTGCCCCGGGTCCACGTCCTGCGCCTGCGCCGCGGCCTGCGCAGGGAGCGGCGGCCCCTGCGGCGGAGCGGGGCCCGCGCCCGGCCCCGGGGCGTTGGGGGGGGCGGCCGGGGCGGCGGCGGCGGCGGCGGCGGCGGCGGTGGGGGGAGGGGGCGGCCCCGGGCCAGGCCCCGGCCCCGGCCCCGGCCCCGGTTGTTGCTGCTGCTGCTGCGTGGGCGCCGCCATCTTGCCTCCGCTTCCGGCGCGGCGGGAAGTGACGTCACGGGGAAGGGGTCCTGCCCCCTAGCGGCTGCCGGAAGCGGTGCGGGCCGCGCCCCGCCATGGCTCCCACCATCCAGACGCAGGCGCAGCGCGAGGAGCCCGGGCACAGGTGCGGCCGCGGGGAGGGGGAAGGGGGCGTGATGTCACCGGCGTGACGTCACACTCGGGGGGGCTCTGAGGTCGGGCATGCTTCTGACGTCATAGCGCGCGTGGAGGGGGCGCGACCCCAGCGCGGCCTCCTGACGTCGTAGGGCGTGTCGAGAACGGGGGGGGGGAGGGGGCGGTGCGTGACGTCATAGCGCAAGCGTGAGGCGGGTGGGGCCCTTCATGACGTCACAGAGCGTGGGGGGAGGGGAGCCCTTTACGTCGTGGGAATTTTTGTGACATCATGGGGGGGTTGCTCATGATGTCGTGTAGAGTGATGACATCACAGGGTCGCTACGGCATGGGAGTCGATGACATCACTGGGGCTGGTGACGTCACACGGTGTCCCTGATGACATCACAGCTCCCGTGTTCCCCCCTCCCCCCAGGCCCAGCTCCCACCGGACGCTGCCTGAGCGGTGAGTTGGGGGGGGTGGGCCTTCCCTCCCCTATTGACCCCTGACCCTTGACCCCCCACTGACCCCTGACCTTTGCCTCCAGGTCAGGGGTTGTGTGCCGGGTCAAGTACTGCAACAGCCTCCCTGACATCCCCTTTGACCCCAAGTTCATCACCTACCCCTTCGACCAGAGCCGGTAACCACGCCCCACTGAGACCCACTGCGCCCTATAGAAATCCATAGAGACCCACAGAAATCCCATAGTGACCCACAGAGACCAAGACCTATAGCGACCCATAGAGACCCATAGAGACACCATAGTGACCCATAGCAACCCGTAGAGACCCATAGCAACCCCATAGAGACCCATAGACCCTTACAGCACCCTATAGCTCACTAAATAGCCCTTCGATGAGTGCCAGTACCAGCACCCAGAAACCCTATGGCACCCCACATCCACCCTACAGTGATCTACCTGCATGCTGTAGCACCCTATTGTGCTCCACATCCGCCCATAGTGCCCCAGGGTGAGCCATAGCGCCCTAGGGTGACCCATAGCGCCCCAAGGTGACCCATAGTGCCCCAGGGTGAGCCATAGTGCCCCAAGGTGACCCATAGTGCCCCAGGGTGACCCATAGCGCCCCAGGGTGAGCCATAGTGCCCCAAGGTGACCCATAGCGCCCCAGGGTGAGCCATAGTGCCCCAAGGTGACCCATAGCGCCCCAGGGTGAGCCATAGTGCCCCAAGGTGACCCATAGCCCCCCAGGGTGAGCCATAGTGCCCCAAGGTGACCCATAGCCCCCCAGGGTGAGCCATAGCGCCCCATGGCTCCCCGCCCAGGTTCGTGCAGTACAAGGCCACGTCGCTGGAGAAGCAGCACAAGCACGACCTACTCACAGAGCCTGACCTGGGCGTCACCATCGACCTCATCAACCCCGACACGTACCGCGTGGAGCCCAGCGGTGAGCGGGGGGGGCACAGGGGGGTATGGGGGGTGGCCCAAAGCCTCCTTCTGAACCACGCCCCCCCCCCGCCCCCCAAAGTGCTTCTGGACCCCGCAGATGAGAAGCTGCTGGAGGAGGAGATCCAGGCACCCACCAGCTCCAAGAGGTGACAGGGGAGCTCAGGGACCCCATAACCCCCTTTGTGCCCACCATAACCCCCTATGGGGACCCCTAAACCCTCTCTGGGGAACACAAGAGACCCCATAACCCCCTCTGTGCCTCCCAGAACCCCCAATGGGGACCCCATAACCACCTGTGTGCCCCCCATAACTCTCATTTGGGACCCCTAAACCCCCTCTGGTGGTCACAGGGAGCCCATAACCCCCTCTGTGCCCCCCATAACCTGCTATGGCCCCACAGGTCTCAACAGCATGCCAAGGTGGTGCCATGGATGCGCAAGACTGAGTATATCTCCACTGAGTTCAACCGCTATGGGGTGTCCAATGAGAAACCCGAGGTCAAGTGAGTCTGGAGGGGGGGGTCCAAGGTGGGGGGGAGTTTTGGGGTCCCCACTGTGCCCCCCTCCCCCCATGATGCCTGTGCCCCCCCCCAGGATTGGGGTCTCGGTGAAGCAGCAGTTCACAGAGGAGGAGATCTACAAGGACCGCGAGAGCCAAATCGCGGCCATCGAGAAGACCTTTGAGGATGCTCAGAAGGGGGTGAGGGATTTGGGGTGGGGGGGGGGGGGGTGGGGGGGGTTCTTTTGGGGGTGACCCCTCCTGCCCCCCCCCCCCCCCCCCCAGATCACGCAGCACTACAGCAAACCCCGTGTGACCCCGTGGAGGTGATGCCCGTGTTCCCTGACTTCAAGGTAAGGGGGGGATGCCCCAAACCCCTGCTCCAGGGTCCTATCGGGGAAGCTGAGGCATGGTGCTACAGAACTGAGGGTGCCATGGGGTGCTATGGGGTGCCACGGGGTGCTGTGGGGTGCCATAGGGTGCTATGGGGAGCCATAGAGTGCTGTGGGGTGCCACAGGGTACTATGGGGTGCCAGAGTGCTATGGGTTGCCATAGGGCGCTATGGGGAGCCATGTGGTGCTATGGGGAGCCACGGGGTCCTGTTGGTCCCCTGCTGCCCCCCAATCTCCCCCACTGCCCCCCAGATGTGGATCAACCCCTGTGCCCAAGTGATCTTCGACTCGGACCCCGCACCCAAAGACACGAGTGGCGCGGCTGCACTGGAGATGATGTCCCAGGCCATGATCCGGTACTGGGACCGGGGGGGGGACCCCGACATTGGGAGGGAACTGGGGGGAGGGGCATTCAACCCCATTGACCCCCCTTTGTGCCCCCTCCCACAGGGGGATGATGGACGAGGAGGGGAACCAGTTCGTGGCCTATTTCCTGCCCGTGGAGGAGACGCTGCGCAAGAGGAAGCGGGACCTGGAGGAGGAGATGGACTATGCCCCCGAGGACGTGTAGGGGGTCCTATAGCTTAGGGGGGTGCTCTATAGCTTGGGGGGGGTCTATAGCTTAGGGGGGAACTCTATAGCTTGTGGGGGCCCTATAGCTTGGGGGCAGCCCTATAGCTTGGGAGTGTCCTGTAGCTTAGGGGTGCTCTATAGCTTGGGGGGTTCCCTATAGCTTGGGGGGCCCTATAGCTTGGGGGGAGACCTAAAGCTTCTTAGTGTCCTGTAGCTTGGGGTGGCCCTATAGCTTGGGGGGGGTGCCTATAGCTTAGGAGTTGGGGCTATAGGTAGGGGGTACTGTACAACTTAGTGGGGGGGGCCTATAGGTTGTGGGTGCTCTATAGCCCTGGGACGAGGAGCTCTGTAGCCTCATGGACCTCAATGGATCCCCAGCACTGATGGACCCCGCAGCCCATTTTGGGCCCGGAAAAATGGAAATTGGGGAGCAGGACACCCCCAAGCCTCCCCCCGTGTCCCCCCCAGGTACGACTACAAGATCGCCCGGGAATACAACTGGAATGTGAAGAACAAGGCGAGCATAAGGCTATGAGAGAGAATTACTTCTTCCATCTCCGCGAGG
>NW_026893276.1:0-75598 GCF_033815535.1 Pezoporus flaviventris | reverse complement strand
TGGGAGAGGGGGAGGGAACAGCGGCGCGTGCGCGGAGGGAGGGAGGAGGGAAGAGCCGCGGCGGCGGGGGGGGGAGAGAGCTGCGCATGTGCGGGGCTGGGAGTGGGAAGGGCGGAAGTGACGTCTGAAGGCGGCGGCGCCGCCATCTTGAGAGCGGGAAAAATGGGAGAATTGAGGGGAAATTGGGAAAAATTGGGGAGAATGGGAGGAAATTTGGAAAAACTGAAGAGCATGGGGAAAATTTGGGAGAAATCTGGGGAAAATGGTAGAAAGTGTGGGAGAATGGGAAAAAAAATTGGAAAAATCAAAGAAAATGGGGAAAATTTTGGGAAAAAATGGGAGAAATCTGGGGAAAATGGGAGAGAGTGTGAGAAAATGGGAAAAAAATAGGAGAAAATTGGGAAAAATGGGGGAAATTGGAAAAATTGGGAGAAAACGGAAGAAATCTGGGGGAAAGTGTGAGAAAATGGAGAAAATGGGGAAATGGGAGAAAAAATTTTAAAAATTGAAGAAAATAGGGAAAATTGGAGAAAATGGGAAAAAATCAGGAAAAAATGGGAGAAATCTGGGGAAAATTAGGAGAAGATTTGGAAAAAATTGAAGAAAATGGGGAAAATCGGTAAATTTTGAGAGAAACTGGGAGAAATTTGGAAAAATTGGAGAAAATAAAGGAAAATTGGGGGAAATGGGGAGAGCCGGGGGAATCAGATGGGGAAATGGGGCCGGGGGGGGCCCCACATCTCCCCATGGGGGGGGTCCCGCCGTGGGGCGCCCCCAGCCCCACACTGACCCTTCCAGCGCTGCCCGGGGGCGGGGCCTGGTCCCACTCTCGCCAATCAGAGCGCTGGCCCGGCCCCTCCCGCCCTTTTCCAGCCAATCAGAGCGCGGCGCAGCCTCACTCTGCTTCCCCCTCCCCGGCGCCGTTTGAAATCGCTGACGTCACGGCGGCCACGCCCTCCTCCCCGTCCCGCGCGCTGATTGGCCGCCGCCGCTCTCCCGCCTTCTTTTGATTGGCCCCTCCGGGTTCTCCCTCCCCTCTCACCCCCCCCCCGATGACGTCATTCTCCCCCGCCGCGATTGGAGGACGCGCTGCCAAGCCCCTCCCTCCTTCTGATTGGCTCTGGCGATCGCGGGAACGGGACGGGGGCGGGGCTTATGGGACACTCGAGGAAACCCACGGGGCTACCGCTGAGGCTCATGGGATGGTGGAGGACCCCCATTGGCGGTCATGGGACACTGGAGGACCCCCCCGGGCTGCCCCAGAGGCTCATGGGATGGTGGAAGACCCCATAGGCGCTCATGGGACGCTGGAGGACCCCCCGGGCTGCCCCCGAGGCTCATGGGACGCTGGAGGACCCCCATTGGATTGCCCCCGAGGCTCATGGGACACTGGAGGACCCCCATTGGATTGCCCCTGAGGCTCATGGGACACTGGAGGACCTCCATAGGCGCTCATGGGACACTGGAGGACCCCATTGGGCTGCCCCAGAGGCTCATGAGATGGTGGAAGACCCCATAGGCGCTCATTGGACGCTGGAGGACCCCCCCGGGCTGCCCCCGAGGCTCATGGGACGCTGGAGGACCCCCATTGGATTGCCCCGGAGGCTCATGGGGACACTGGAGGACCCCCATAGGCGCTCATGGGACACTGGAGGACCCCCATTGGATTGCCCCGGAGGCTCATGGGACGCTGGAGGACCCCCATAGGCGCTCATGGGATGCTGGAGGACCCCATTGGATTGCCCCCGAGGCTCATGGGACTCTGGAGGACCCCCATAGGCACTCATGGGACACTGGAGGACCCCCATTGGATTGCCCCTGAGGCTCATGGGACGCTGGAGGACCCCCATAGGCGCTCATGGGACACTGGAGAACCCCCATAGGCGCTCATGGGACGCTGGAGGACCCCATTGGATTGCCCCCGAGGCTCATGGGACACTGGAGGACCCCCATTGGATTGCCCCCGAGGCTCATGGGACACTGGAGGACCCCCATTGGATTGCCCCCGAGGCTCATGGGACACTGGAGGACCCCCATAGGCGCTCATGGGACGCTGGAGGACTCGGAGCTCTTTATTGGCCGCTCTAGGCGGGCGCCACGGAGGAGTTGGAGACCGAGGAGACCTCGGTGCGGGACGTGGAGACCTCGGAGCCGTCGTCGACCTTCTTCCCGAAGAGCTGCAGGATGCAGTTCCGGAACTGCGCGAGCCCCGGGTCAGCGCCGTGGGGCCAGAGCCGGACCCACACACACAGACACGGACCCACACACACAGACAGGGACCCACAGACACAGACACGGACCCACACACACAGACACGGAACCCACACACACAGACAGGGACCCACACACACAGCCCCGGGCCCCACACACCAGCCCTGGACCCACAGACACAGCCCCGCACCCACAGCCACAGCCCCAGACCCACAGACACAGCCCCAGACCCACAGACACAGCCCCAGACCCACAGACACAGCCCCAGACCCACAGACACAGCCCCAGACCCACAGACACAGCCCCGCACCCACAGCCACAGCCCCAGACCCACAGACACAGCCCTGGACCCACAGACACAGCCCCACAGACCCCAGCCCTGCCGTAGCTCCCAGCTCTAAGCTCCGTGTCCCATCTCCATCACGTCCATCTCTGACCTCCCTTCTCCATCTCCACCTCCTGTCTTCATCACCTCCATCTCCCACCTCCATCACCTCAATCGTCTCCATCTCCCATCTCCATCATCCCCATGTCCCACCTCCATCTCCTACCCCCATCTCCATCACCCCCATCTCCATCACCTCCATCTCCATGTCCCGCCTCCAGTCCCATGTCCTGTCTCCATCATCCCCATCTCCACCATCTCGATCATCTCCACCTTCTGTTTCCATCACCTCCATCTCCAATCTCCATCATCCCCATGTCCCGTCTCCACCTTTCTCCCATCTCACCTCCCATTTCCCATCTCCATCACCCCCATCTCTTATCCCCATCTCCATCATCTTGATCATCTCCACCTCTCATCTCCATCACCTCCATCTCCATCATCCCATGTCCCATCTCCACCTCTGTCTCCCATCCCATCACCTCCATCTCCTATCCCCATCTCCACATCCCCATCTCCCATCACCTCCATCTCCATCTCCATCACCTCCATCATCTCCACCTCCCATCTCCATCACCTCCATCTCCATCGTCCCCCACCTCCATCTCCATCATCCCCATGTCCCATCTCCACATCCCCCACATCCCATGTCCATCATCTCCATCTCCTCTCCCCATCTCCCATCTCCATCATCCCCATGTCCCCACTCCACCTCTGTCTCCCATCCCCATCACCTCCATCTCCTATCCCCATCTCCATCACCTCCATCATCTCCACCTCCCATCCCCATCACCTCCACCTCCTATCCCCATCTCCATCACCTCCATCACCTCCATCATCTCCATGTCCCATCTCCATCACCTCCATCACCTCCACCATCCCCACATCCCATCTCCTCTCCCCAACTCCATCATCCCCATCACCTCCACCATCCCCATGTCCCATCTCCACCTCCCATCCCCATCACCTCCATCATCCCCATGTCCCACCTCCATCAACCTCCACCATCTCCCACCATCCCCATGTCCCATTTCCTATCCCCATCTCCATCACCTCCATCACCTCCATCATCTCCACCTCCCATCCCCATCACCTCCATCTCCTATCCCCATCTCCATCACCTCCATCACCTCCATCATCTCCACCTCCCATCCCCATCACCTCCATCTCCTATCCCCATCTCCATCACCTCCATCACCTCCATCATCTCCACCTCCCATCCCCATCACCTCCATCTCCCTATCCCCATCTCCATCACCTCCATCACCTCCATCATCTCCACCTCCCATCTCCATCACCTCCATCTCCTCTCCCCGTCTCCATCACCTCCATCACCTCCATCATCTCCATGTCCCATCTCCTCTCCCCAACTCCATCATCCCCATCACCTCCACCATCCCCACATCCCCATCTCCTCTTCCCAACTCCATCATCCCCATCACCTCCATCATCCCCATGTCCCACCTCCATCACCTCCACCATCTCCACCATCCCCACGTCCCATCTCCTCTCCCCAACTCCATCATCCCCATCACCTCCACCATCCCCATGTCCCACCTCCACCACCTCCACCCCCCATCCGCACCCCCACGCGCCCCCCACCTGTCTGTTCATGAACACGTAGATGATGGGGTTGTAGATGGTGGCGCTCTTGGCGAAGTATGCGGGGAGCGCGGCGGCCAGCGGGTGGAAGGCGTAGCCGGGGTTGGCGGCGGCGAAGCAGGCGAGATGGTGTAGGGCCCCCAGCAGAAGCAGTAGGCCAGGATCATCACCACCACCATGCGCGACACCTCCCGCTCCGCCTTCTGCGTCGACTCCGACTCCTTCTGCTGCGCCGCCACCTGCGGGGACAGCCGGCAATGGGGGGCGCCGTGGGGCTCCGCGCTCGCTCGCGAGGCTCTCTGGGCCTGGATGTGTCTCTAGGGGGCGTTATCAATCTCTATGGTGGCGATGGGGTTCTCTGGGTCTCTGTGGTCTTGATGAGTCTCTAGGGGGCGCTATGGGTCTCTAGGGCGCGCTATCGCTCTGTATGGTAGCTATGAGGCTCGCTGTGTCTCTATGCGTCTCTGCTCTCTATGGGTCGCTGTGGGTCACATGGCGTGGAAGGCCAGCCACGCTATGGGTCACTATGGGGTGCTACGGGTCAGGCTATAGGTCTCTATGGGTTGCTGTGGGTCACTCAGGGTGCAGATGGCCAGCCACACTATAGGTCTCTGTGGGTGCTATGGGTCGCTATGGGTCTCTATGGGGGCTGTGGGTCGCTATGGGTCTCTATGGGGGCTGTGGGTCACTCATGGCGCGGATGGCCAGCCACACTATGGGTCAATATGGGTGCTATGGGTCATGCTATGGGTCTCTCTGGGTCTCTCTGGGGGCTGTGGGTCACTCACGGCGCGGATGGCCAGCCCACACTATGGGTCACTATGGGTGCTATGGGTCGCTATGGGTCTCTCTGGGGGCTGTGGGTCACTCACGGCGTGGATGGCCAGCCACACTATGGGGTCACTATGGGTCTCTATGGGTCGCTATGGGTCTCTATGGGTCGCTATGGGTCTCTCTGGGGGCTGTGGGTCACTCACGGCACGGATGGCCAGCCACACTATGGGTCACTATGGGTGCTATGGGTCTCTATGGGTCTCTATGGGTGCTATGGGTCGCTATGGGTCTCTCTGGGGGCTGTGGGTCACTCACGGCGCGGATGGCCAGCCACACTATGGGTCACTATGGGTGCTATGGGTCGCTATGGGTCTCCCTGGGGGCTGTGGGTCACTCACGGCGCGGATGGCCAGCCACACTTGCAGGTAGCAGAGGATGATGATGGAGAGCGGGAGGAAGCAGCAGGTCACCATGAGCACCACCATGTAGGACTGCACCCCCGGGTCCGAGCTGCCGCTGAACACGTCGGGGCCGCACGAGGTCTTCAGCCCGTGGGGCCAGTACCTGCAGCGACCCCCAAGCGCTATGGGTCACTGTGGGTCACTGTGGGTCACGCTATGGGTGACTATGGGTAACACTGTGGGTCACACTATTGGTCTCTATGGGTTACTAAGGGTCACTATGAGTCACACTATGGATCACCATGGGTCACAATATGGGCCACTATGGGTCACACTGCGGGTCTCTATGGGTCACTATAGGTCACGCTATGGGTTGCTATGGGTCACTATGCATCACACTATGGGGTCACTATGGGTCACACTCTGGGTCTCTATGGGCCACACTATGGGGTCCCTATGGGTCACACTATGGGTTGCTGTGGGTCACACTATGGGTCTCTATGGGCCACACTATGGGTCCCTGTGGGTCACACTCTGGGTCGCTGTGGGGTCCACACTCTGGGTCGCTGTGGGTCACACTATGGGTTGCTGTGGGTCACACTCTGGGTCGCTGTGGGTCACACTATGGGTCTCTCTGGGTCGCTGTGGGTCACACTCTGGGTCCCTATGGGTCACACTCTGGGTCGCTGTGGGTCACACTATGGGTCTCTCTGGGTCGCTGTGGGTCACACTCTGGGTCGCTGTGGGTCACACTCTGGGTCGCTGTGGGTCAGCCCCACCTGCTCCAGCCGAAGATGGGCGGCGCGGTCCAGGCGCAGCTCCAGACCCAGGAGAAGACGATCCCGGCCACGGCGAGCTTCCCGTCGAACTTGATGTTCCCCGAAGGGTTTGCACACCACGAACCAGCGCTCCCAGGGAGATGATGGCCAAGGACCAGAGCGCCGTGATGCCTGCGGCACAGGAGACAGGCCGTAGAGAACGGAGAGAACGGAGAGAACGGAGAGAACAGAGAGAGACCATAGAGACATCAGAGACCATAGAGAGAACGGAGAGAACGGAGAGAATGGAGAGAACGGAGAGAGAATGGAGAGAGACCAGAGAGACATCAGAGACCAGAGAGACACCGGAGAGACAGACCCCCAAAACCATAGAGACCAGAGAGAGACCAGAGAGGGACCAGAGAGAGAGAGCAGAGACCATAGAGAGACCATGGAGACACTGATAGAGAGACCAAAGGGGCCCCACAGCTCTGCCCCATTGCTCACCCCCACATCTCCCATGCCCCCCATTGCTCTCCCCCATTGCTCACCCCCTGGCTCACCCCCACATACCCCCCCTCCAGCTCACCCCCACTGCTCACCCCCATTGCTCTCCCCCACTTCTCACCCCCATTGCTCTCCCCCATTTCTCACCCCCATTTCTCACCCCCATTTCTCACCCCCATTTCTCACCCCCATTTCTCACCCCCATTTCTCACCCCCATTGCTCTCCCCCATTTCTCACCCCCATTTCTCACCCCCATTTCTCACCCCCATTGCTCTCCCCATTTCTCACCCCCATTGCTCTCCCCCATTTCTCACCCCCATTTCTCACCCCCACTGCTCACCCCCATTGCTCTCCCCCACTTCTCACCCCCATCGCTCTCCCCCATTTCTCACCCCCATTTCTCACCCCCATTTCTCACCCCCATTTCTCACCCCCATTTCTCACCCCCACTTCTCACCCCCATTTCTCACCCCCATTGCTCTCCCCCATTTCTCACCCCCACTGCTCACCCCCATTGCTCTCCCCCATTTCTCACCCCCATTTCTCTCCCCCATTTCTCACCCCCATTGCTCTCCCCCATTTCTCACCCCCATTTCTCACCCCCATTGCTCTCCCCCATTTCTCACCCCCATTTCTCACCCCCATTTCTCACCCCCATTTCTCTCCCCCATTTCTCACCCCCATTTCTCACCCCCATTTCTCACCCCCATTGCTCTCCCCCATCGCTCTCCCCCATTTCTCACCCCCATTTCTCACCCCCATTTCTCACCCCCATTTCTCACCCCCATTTCTCTCCCCCATTTCTCACCCCCATTGCTCTCCCCCATTTCTCACCCCCATTTCTCACCCCCATTTCTCTCCCCCATTTCTCACCCCCATTGCTCTTCCCCATTTCTCACCCCCATTTCTCACCCCCATTTCTCACCCCCATTTCTCACCCCCATTTCTCACCCCCATTTCTCTCCCCCATTTCTCTCCCCCATTTCTCACCCCCATTTCTCACCCCCATTTCTCTCCCCCATTTCTCACCCCCATTTCTCTCCCCCATTTCTCACCCCCATTGCTCTCCCCCATTTCTCACCCCCATTTCTCACCCCCATTTCTCACCCCCATTTCTCACCCCCATTGCTCTCCCCCATTTCTCACCCCCATTTCTCACCCCCATTTCTCACCCCCATTTCTCACCCCCATTGCTCTCCCCCATTGCTCTCCCCCATTGCTCTCCCCCCGTGTCCCCCGCCCCGCTCACCGCAGGCGCTGACGGTGTAGCCCTCGATGACGCAGAGCGGGTGCCCCAGCACGAAGTAGCCGAAGATCTGGTTGACGACGCTGATGGTGCTGGCGATGAGCGTCTCGCCCAGGTCGGCCAGCGCCAGGTTCACCAGGATCCAGTTGAGGGGGTGCCGCAGCTTCTTGAAGCGCCACGTGGCCGCCAGCACCAGCCCGTTGGTGAACACCGACGCCAGCACCACGAAGATCATCCAGAGCGACGTCACGTTGTACACCCACCGCGGCGCGATGTGGTAGTTGGGGCCGTCGAAGGGGCCTGCGGGGTGGGGCGGCGCGGGTCAGACCCATGGACACACACAGTGACCCATAGATACACACAGTGACCCACACAGTGACCCATAGACACACACAGTGACCCATAGACACACACAGTGACCCACACAGTGACCCATAGACACACACAGTGACCCATAGATACACACACAGTGACCCATAGATACACACACACATTGACCCAGAGCGCTGCCCCATAGACACGCACATGCACATTGACCCACAGCCAGACCCACAGCACTGCCCCATAGACACACACACAGACCCATAGCCAGACCCACAGCCAGACCCATAGACACGCACAGACCCACGCATTGCCCCATAGCACTGCCCCCCACCTTGCCCCCTTGCCCCCCGCTCCCCCCGGGCCCCACCGCGGGTGTTGTTGCTGTTGGTGTAGGTGAAGACGCTGTCGCGCGTCGTCTCCTCGTCCTCGTGCCGCCGCCGCGCCGCCATCACCGCCGGCCACGCGGCCGCCATGGGGCCGATGTGGGGTGCGGGGCTGCCGCTATGGGGCTGCTGCGGGGGGGCTGCAACGGCACCGCCGCGCTGCGTCACAGGCTCAATGTGGGGCAAAGGCGCTGCTGTGGGGCACGGGGCCGCTGCTATAGGTCGCAGTCCGCTATAGCTCTCAATCCGCTATATGTCACAGCCCGCTACGGGTCGTAGTCCGCTATAGGTCACAGTCTTCTATGGGTCGCAGTCCGCTGTAGGTCACAGTCCTCTATGGGTCACGGTCCGCTATAGGTCGCAATCCACTGTAGGTCTCAGCCCGCTATGGGTCACAGCCAGCTACAGGTATCAGCCCACTATGGGTCACGGTCTGCTATGGGTCTCAGTCCGCTGTGGATCGCGGAGCCACTGTGGGTCACGGTGCCGGCGCCTCTTATACCCACCCCCCCGGATTACCCCCCCGCCCCCCAAGCGCTGAGCCCCCGAATTGGGCCATGTGGGGCAGAGCCCCCCCGGCCCGGCCCGGCCTCACCCCGCTTTGCGCTGATGGGATTGAGCTAATCCCGGCCTCCGCCATCCCCCCCCCAGACCCACACTTGGGGGGCAGCGCAGCAGCACCAGCGCCCTGGACCCGCAGCGCAGGGCATCCTGCCCCATAGTGGGTGCTGCGACCCCTGCCCCATAACTGGGCTCTGTGACTCTCTTGCCCCATAGCGGGTGCTGGGGCCCTCCTGACCCACATATGGGGGTGATGAAACCTCCTTCCCCATAGCAGGTGCTGGGGCCCTACTGACCCACATATGGGGGTGATGAACCCCCCTGCCCCATAGCGGGTGCTGGGGCCTTCCTGACCCACATATGGGGGTGATGAACCCCCCTGCCCCATAGCGGGTGCTGGGGCCCTCCTGACCCACATATAGGGGGTGATGAGCCCCCCGCTGCCCCACAGCCAGTGCTGGACCTGACCTGCCCTAGAGCAGCGCTCTATGGCTCTCCTCTGCCCCACAGCAGGTGCTATGCCCCCCCACCCCATAGCTGGGTTCTAAGGTCCCTCTCACCCCATAGTAGGGTGCCCCCCCCCATAAGCAGGCTCTATGACCCCCCCAGCCCCATAACCAGGCCCTATGATCCCCCACCCCATAACCAGGCTCTATGAGCTCCCTGTCCCATAACTGGGCTCTATGACCCCCCAGCCCCATAACCAGGCTCTATGAGCCCCTGACCCCATAGGCAGGTGCTAGCCCCATAACCAGGCTCTATGATCCTCCCACCCCATAACCAGGCTCTATGGAGCCCCCCACCCCCTAGGGAGGTGCCAGCCCCATATCCGGGCTCTGATGTCCCTCTCACCCCATAGGCGGCTGCTGCCCGCCCCCTGCCCCACACCTGTGTTCAATGACCCTGCCCCATAACCGCGCTCTATGACCCCACCCCCCGCCCCCCAGCGAGTTCCGGCCCCCCCCCGGCGCGGGGCCAAGTGGGGCGCGGGGGGACCCCCCCGGTCCTAAAATAGCCCCGTCCCTAATGAGCAAATGGGGATTAATGGGGGGGGCGGGGGCCCCAAAACCCGCCCCTAATCCCCCCCCCTAAGCCGGATTGTCCGGTCGCTCCAGGGGAGCCCCATGGGGGGGATGCAGCGCCGTGGGGCAGGATGTGGGGAGCTATGGGGCAGTTATAGGTTGCTATGGGGCTGCTGTGGGGCAGTTATAGGGTGCTATGGGGCGCTATGGGGTGCTATGGGGCTGCTGTGGGGCGTCGCAGGCTGCACGGAGCCACCACCAACCACCACGGGGATGCCTTCGGGACGCAGTGGGTCGCTATGGGGCTGCTGTGAGTCACTGTGGGGCACTTGTGGGGCGGTGTGGGGCACTGTGGGTCACTATGGGTCTCTGTTTCTCTATGGGGAGCTATGGGTCTCTATGGGGCACTATGCGTCTCTGTCTCTATGGGTCTCCCTGGGACGCTATGTGTCTCTATGGGGTACTATGGGTCTCCATGGGGTGCTATGTCTCTATGGAGCTCTGTGGGTCTCTGTGGGGTGCTATGGGTCTCTATGGGTCTCCACCGGCTGCTACGTGTCTCTCCGTCTCTATGGGTCTCTGTGAGTCTCTATGAGACATTATGGGACTCTATGGGTCTCCATGGGGTGCTATGGGTCTCTGTGTGTCTCTATGAGTCTCCATGGGGTGCTATGGGGCTCTATGAGTCTCCATGGGGCGCTATGGGGCTCTATGAGTCTCCATGGGGCGCTATGGGGCTCTATGAGTCTCC
The DNA here is from genome assembly GCF_033815535.1 of Pezoporus flaviventris. Taxonomy (NCBI): domain Eukaryota; kingdom Metazoa; phylum Chordata; class Aves; order Psittaciformes; family Psittacidae; genus Pezoporus; species Pezoporus flaviventris. The sequence goes on along the minus strand of NW_026893276.1, from coordinate 64,672 downwards.
ATGGGGCGCTATGGGGCCGTGCGACTGGAATTCCGCTTGTTCTGAGCTCTTTACACTGGAAAGAGCCCGGGACCAGCAGGACTCGGCCGCGCGGCCCCACTGCGGCACTTGGGGGGCACTTGGGGGGCAGGAGGCGCTTGGGAGGTACTGGAGACGCACTTGGGGTCAGGAAGCACTTGGTGGGCACTTGGGGGGCAGGAGGCACTTGTGGGTCTCGGGTTGCTCCCCGTGGGGCAGAGGTGGAGGCAGCGTCACCGCGTTTATTGCGGGGGGGGGGCTGTGTGTGTGTGTTTATGTACATCAGGATCCGTGGGGCTGCCCCACGGCGAGCGGCGGGGGGGCTGACCCATGGCACCCCCAGCATCCCCCCTCCGGAGCCACACGTCGCCCCAGGGGGCAGAGGATGCCGTGGGGCAGGGTCCAGTCGCGCCGTGGGTCCCGCGATGGGGCAGGCCCCGCCGTGGGTCCCGCTATGGGGCGGGTGAGACCTGGCTGCTGACGGCCGAGACCTGCGTGGCCTGGGAGGAGCCGGAGGCGTCGTCCTCGTCCGCCAGGGGGCTCCTCCCGCAGAACACGAGCTTCAGCATGCACGAGCGGAACTGGGGGGGCGTGACGTCATCGCCGCGGCTGTGACGTCATACAGACCCCCGCCCCACAGAGCGCCCCACAGAGACCCCATAGAAAGAGCCCCACAGACCCCCATAGAGCACCGAGAGAGCCCCATCGAGCCCCCACAGCCACCTCATAGACCCTCATAGAGCCCCACAGCCTCCCCATAGAGCCCCATAGAGCCCCACAGCCACCACATAGAGCCCCATAGAGCCCCACAGACTCCCCATAGAGCCCCATAGCCACCTCATAGACCCTCATAGAGCCCCACAGCCACCACAGAGACAACCATAGAGCCCCATAGCCTCCCCATAGAGCCCCATAGCCACCTCATAGACCCCCATAGAGCCCCATAGCCTCCCCATAGAGCCCCCATAGCCACCTCATAGACGCTCATAGAGCCCCATAGCCTCCCCATAGAGCCCCATAGCCTCCCCATAGAGCCCCATAGCCACCCCATAGACCCTCATAGAGCCCCCATAGACACCTCATAGAGCCCCATAGAGCCCCATAGCCTCCCCATAGAGCCCCATAGCCACCCCATAGACCCTCATAGAGCCCCCATAGACACCTCATAGAGCCCCATAGAGCCCCATAGCCTCCCCATAGAGCCCCATAGCCACCTCATAGACCCCCATAGAGCCCCATAGCCTCCCCATAGAGCCCCATAGCCACCTCATAGACCCCCATAGAGCCCCATAGCCTCCCCATAGAGCCCCATAGCCTCCCCATAGAGCCCCATAGCCTCCCCATAGAGCCCCATAGCCACCCCATAGACCCTCATAGAGCCCCCATAGACACCTCATAGAGCCCCATAGAGCCCCATAGCCTCCCCATAGAGCCCCATAGCCACCCCATAGACCCTCATAGAGCCCCCATAGCCACCCCATAGACCCTCATAGAGCCCCCATAGCCACCCCATAGACCCTCATAGAGCCTCATAGCCACCTCATAGACACCTCATAGAGCCCCATAGCCACCTCATAGACCCCCATAGAGCCCCCATAGCCACCCCATAGACCCTCGTAGAGCCCCCATAGACACCTCATAGAGCCCCATAGAGCTCCATAGCCTCCCCATAGAGCCCCATAGCCACCCCATAGACCCTCATAGAGCCCCCATAGACACCTCATAGAGCCCCATAGAGCCCCATAGCCTCCCCATAGAGCCCCATAGCCACCCCATAGACCCTCATAGAGCCCCCATAGACACCTCATAGAGCCCCATAGAGCCCCATAGCCTCCCCATAGAGCCCCATAGCCACCCCATAGACCCTCATAGAGCCCCCATAGACACCTCATAGAGCCCCATAGAGCCCCATAGCCTCCCCATAGAGCCCCATAGCCACCTCATAGACCCCCATAGAGCCCCATAGCCTCCCCATAGAGCCCCATAGCCACCCCATAGACCCTCATAGAGCCCCCATAGACACCTCATAGAGCCCCATAGAGCCCCATAGCCTCCCCATAGAGCCCCATAGCCACCCCATAGACCCTCATAGAGCCCCCATAGACACCTCATAGAGCCCCATAGAGCCCCATAGCCTCCCCATAGAGCCCCATAGCCACCTCATAGACCCCCATAGAGCCCCATAGCCTCCCCATAGAGCCCCACAGCCACGTCATAGACCCCCATAGAACCCCATAGCCTCCCCATCGAGCCCCCATAGCCACCCCATAGACCCTCATAGAGCCCCCATAGACACCTCATAGAGCCCCATAGAGCCCCATAGCCACCTCATAGACCCCCATAGAGCCCCATAGCCTCCCCATAGAGCCCCATAGCCTCCCCATAGAGCCCCATAGCCACCCCATAGACCCTCGTAGACCCCCATAGACACCTCATAGAGCCCCATGGCCCCGCACAGACCCACCATAGACCCCCTGTGCACCCCATAGGCCCCCATAGCCTCCACAGCCCCTGTTGACGCCCCATTCCCCATAGTCCCTCTTGACGCCCATCCCCCGGTCCCTGTGACCCCCTCCCCTCCCCCACCTGCTTGTTCATGAGCACGTAGATGACGGGGTTGTAAACGGTGGAGGCCTTGGAGAACACGGACGGGACGGAGGCGAGGGCGGGCTCGAGGGGGCGCCCGCGGTGCGAGACGGCCCAGAGGGCGAAGGCGGCGTAGGGCAGCCAGCACGTGAGGAAGCCCAGGACCATGACCACCACCATGCGCGTGACCTCGCGCTCCGCCTTCTGCGTGCTGGCGGACTGCTCCTGCTGCCGCGCCACCTGCAACGGGGGGCGCTATGGGGCGCTATGGGGCGCTATGGGGCGCTATGGGGCAGCCAGACCCACAGCACCAACACTGACTGCTCCTGCTGCCGCGCCACCTGCACGGGGGCAACGGGGCGCTATAGGGCGCTATGGGGCAGCCAGACCCACAGCACCAACACTGACTGCTCCTGCTGCCGCGCCACCTGCAACGGGGGGCGCTATGGGGCGCTATGGGGCAGCCAGACCCACAGCACCAACACTGACTGCTCCTGCTGCCGCGCCACCTGCAACGGGGGCAACGGGGCGCTATGGGGCGCTATGGGGCAGCCACACCCACAGCACCAACACTGACTGCTCCTGCTGCCGCGCCACCTGCAACGGGGGGCGCTATGGGGCAGCCAGACCCACAGCACCAACACTGACTGCTCCTGCTGCCGCGCCACCTGCAACGGGGGGCGCTATGGGGCGCTATGGGGCGCTATGGGGCAGCCACACCCACAGCACCAACACTGACTGCTCCTGCTGCCGCGCCACCTGCAACGGGGGGCGCTATGGGGCGCTATGGGGCGCTATGGGGCAGCCGCACCCACAGCACCAACACTGAGTGCTCCTGCTGCCGCGCCACCTGCAATGGGGCAGTGGGGCGCTATGGGGTGTCCATGGAGCACTATGGGGGGCGCTGGGGGTCACCTTGCGCAGGGTGAGCAGCAGGCGGCCGTAGCAGAACACGATGATGCTCAGGGGGACGCCGAAGCAGAAGAGGAAGAGGAAGAGGACGTAGGACTCGTTGTGCCAGCGGTTGTTGGTCGTGTACCAGTCCGGGCCGCAGGAGCACTGCAGCCCCTCGGGGATGTACCTGGGGGGGACATGGGGCAACACCGGGGAACACGGGGGAACATGGGATAACATGGGATAACATGGGGGAACATGGGGTAACATGGGGGAACACGGGATAACATGGGATAACACAGGGGAACACGGGATAACACGGGGGAACACGGGGTAACATGGGATAACACGGGGGAACATGGGATAACACGGGGGAACACGGGGTAACATGGGATAACATGGGATAACATGGGATAACATGGGATAACATGGGGGAACATGGGATAACATGGGGGAACACAGGGGAACATGGGATAACATGGGATAACACAGGGGAACATGGGATAACATGGGATAACATGGGATAACATGGGATAACACGGGGGAACATGGGATAACATGGGGGAACATGGGGTAACATGGGATAACATGGGGGAACACGGGGTAACATGGGATAACACGGGGGAACATGGGATAACACGGGATAACATGGGGGAACATGGGCGAACATGGGGGAACACGGGGTAACATGGGATAACACGGGGGAACATGGGATAACATGGGGGAACACGGGGGAACATGGGATAACACGGGGGAACACGGGGGAACATGGGATAACACGGGGGAACACGGGGTAACATGGGATAACACGGGGGAACATGGGATAACATGGGATAACACGGGGGAACACGGGGGAACATGGGATAACACGGGGGAACACAGGGTAACATGGGATAACACAGGGGAACATGGGATAACATGGGATAACATGGGGTAACATGGGATAACATGGGGGAACATGGGGGGAACATGGGATAACATGGGATAACATGGGGTAACATGGGGTAACAAGGAATAACATGGGGTAACATAGGATAACATGGGGTAACATGGGATAATACAGGTTAACATTGGATAACATGGGATAACACGGGGTAACATGGGGATAACATGGGGTAAAATGGGATAACATGGGACAACATGGGATAAAATGGAACAACATGTGATAACGTGATAATATATGACAACATGTAATAACCTGTAATAGTATGCAACAACACAGAACAACATGTGACATGAGACGTGATAACATGTGTCAACATGTAATAACCTGTAATAGCACGCAACAACACAGAATAACATGAGACATGTGATAACATGTGTCAACATGTAATAACCTGTAATAGCACGCAACAACACAGAATAACATGAGACATGTGATAACGTGTCCACATGTAATAGCATGCAACATGTGCCAACATGCTCCAAAACGCAGCACCTCGCTCCCACACGTTCCAACACGCGCTCCTCCATGGTCCTACACGCGCTAAGACCTGAAGCCCCGCCCTTCGAGCCAGGCCCCTCCCCTCATCGAGCCCCGCCCCTCCACCCCTCAAGCACCTCCCTTTCCTTCAAGCCCCGCCCCTTTCCCCGGGCCCCGCCCCTCTCCCCTCAGGCCCCGCCCGTTCCCTCAAGCCCCGCCCCTCTCCCCTCGGGCCCCGCCCCTACCGGCTCCAGCCCAGCAGCGGGGGCGCGGCCGCCGCCAGCCCGCAGGCCCAGGTGAGGGCGCAGCCGAGCAGGGCGTGCCCGGGCCGGAAGGAGAAGGAGCCCAGGGGCTTGCAGATAACCAGGAACCGCTCGAAGGCCACCACGGCCAGGGACCAAAGGCTCACCATGCCTGGGGTCACGGCATGGGGGCAGCGGGGTCACGGCATGGGGGCAGCGGGGTCACGGCATGGGGGACATCATGGGGACGTCATTGGGACGTCATGGGTACGTCATGGGTACGTCATGGGGACGTCATGGGTACATCATGGGGACGTCATTGGGACGTCATGGGGACGTCATGGGGACGTCATGGGTATGTCATTGGGACATCATGGGGACATCATGGGGTACGTCATGGGTACGTCATGGGGACGTCATGGGTACGTCATGGGTATGTCATTGGGACGTCATGGGGACATCATGGGGTACGTCATGGGGACGTCATGGGTACATCATGGGGACATCATTGGGACGTCATTGGGACGTCATGGGGACGTCATGGGGACGTCATGGGTACGTCATGGGTATGTCATTGGGACGTCATGGGGACATCATGGGGTACGTCATGGGGACGTCATGGGTACATCATGGGGACATCATTGGGACGTCATTGGGACGTCATGGGGACGTCATGGGGTACGTCATGGGGACGTCATGGGTACGTCATGGGGTACATGGAGGGATACATGAGGGGATACATGGGATACATCATGTGGTACATCATGGCGTGCATCATGGGATACGTCATGGGACACATGGGATACATGGGATACATGATGGGATACATGGGACATATGGCAGACATGGGAGATATGGGAGGTATGGGAGATACAGAATATATGGGATACAGGGATAGGGGGTACAGGGATATGGGATAGGGATAGCAACATGGGACAGGGAGACATGGATATGGGATATGGGACAGGGAGACATGAACATGGGATATGGGATAGGGAGACATGGACATGGGACAGGGAGACATGGACATGGGATATGGGATAGGGAGACATGGATATGGGATATGGGACAGGGAGACATGGATATGGGATATGGGACATGGACATGGGATAGGAAGACATGGATATGGGATATGGGACAGGGAGACATGGATACGGGATATGGGACAGGGAGACATGGATATGGGATATGGGACAGGGAGACATGGATATGGGATATGGGACAGGGAGACATGGATACGGGATATGGGACAGGGACATAGGACACAGGACACCAGCACAGTGACACCACAGCCACATTCATGTGTCCCCACCATCAACACCCCGCACACCCACGGCCCCCGCTCCCAACATCCCCATCACCAACACCCCCATTCCCCCCATTCCCATTCCCATCACCCACATCCCACAGCCTCCATTCCTAGCACCCCCATCCCCATCACCCCTGCCCCATCCCCACCATCTCCATCACCCTCATCCCCCCCATTCCCACCCCAACATCTCCTTTCCCAACATCTCCATGCTCCTGTGTCCTTCTGCACCACATCCCATCCCCACATCACCCCCACCCCATCCCCACATCACCCCCACCCCATCCCCACATCACCCCCATCCCATCCCCATCACCCCCATCCCATCCCCATGCCCCCATCCTATTCCTATCACCCCCATCCCATTCCCAACATCTCCATCCCATTCCCATCACCCCCACCCCATCCCTGTCACCCCCATCCCATCACCCCCATCCCCCACCCCGCCCCCACCCCACCCCATCCCCCCCCATCCCATCACCCCCATCCCCACCCCACCCCATCCCATTTCCTTCCCCATCCCCACCCCATCACCCCCATTCCCCACCTCACCCCACCCCACCCCATCCCATCCCCATCACATCCTCATCCCACCCCTTCCCCATCCCCACCCCATCCCCACCCCATCCCCATCCCCACCCCATCACCCCCATTCCCACCCCACCCCACCCCATCCCCATCCTATCCCCATCCCCACCCCATCCACATCCTATCCCCATCCCCACCCCACCCCATCCCCACCCCATCACCCCCATTCCCCCCCCCCCCCCACCCCATCCCCACCATCCCCATCCCCAGCCCAGCGCCCCCTCCCCCACCTCCGAGGGTGGCCATGAAGCCCTCCACCTTGCAGGCGGTGGGCCCCAGCACGAAGTAGGTGCTGGCGAAGCTGTAGGCGGCGGTGGTGGAGCCCACGAGCAGCACGAGCAGGTTGGCCAGGGCCAGGTTCACCAGGATGTAGTTGAGGTGCGAGCGGAGCTTGCGGAACCGCGCGGTGCAGGCGATGGTGAGCGCGTTCACCGGCACGCCCAGCGCCACCAGCGCCACCATGAAGGCGGCCATGGCCGCGAAGAGCCCCGCGCTGCCCAGGTGCGTCTGCGGCACCAGGAACGGGCTCAGCGCCGACGCGTTCCCCCCCGGCACGGGCACCGGCAGGAAGAAATCCTCGGGGAGGTCATCGGAGGGGGGCATGGCTGGGGGGGGTGGGGGGGGTTGGATTGGATGTGATGAATGGGGTGGGTTGGGATGGGATTGGGATGGGATGGGTGGGATGGATGGGATTGGGATGGGATGGGTGGGATGGATTGGATGGGATGGGATGGATGGGATGGATTGGTATGGGATGGATGGGATGGATGGGACGGGATTGGGATGGATGGGATTGGGATTGGGATGGGATGGATGGGATTGGGATGGGATGGGTGGGATGGATTGGATGGGATGGGATGGATGGGATGGATTGGGATGGGATGGATGGGATGGGATTGGGATGGATTGGGATGGGACGGATGGGATGGGATTGGGATGGGACAGATGGGATGGGATTGGGATGGGACAAATGGGATGGGATTGGGATGGATGGGTGGGATGGATTGGGATGGGATGGATGGGATGGATTGGGATGGGATGGGTGGGATGGATTGGGATGGATGGATGGGATGGATTGGGATGGGATGGGTGGGATGGGATTGGGATGGGACGGATGGGATGGGATTGGGATGGACGGATGGGATGGATGGGATTGATGGGATAGGATTGGGATGGGATGGATGGACACAGGGATGAGTCTTTGGGATGGGTGTGATGGAATGGATGGGCAGAGGGATGGAGATTTGGGATGGATGAGCACAGGGATGGATGGGATGGGATGGATGGACACCTGGGTAGAGCTTGGGGATGGATAGATACAGGGATGAGGGGTTTAGACAGATGGAATGAGATGGAGGGATGGGAATTTGGAATGGATGGATGAATGAGCTCAGGGATGAGGATTTGGGATGGGATGGATGGGATGGACACAAGGATGGATGGGATGGGATGGGATGGAGGGCACAGAAGCAGATGCGCGGTGGCGGGTACCAGGCCCAATGGATGGGGTTGGGTCGGGGGCTCTGGGGGACCCTTTTATCCCCCGGGGCCGATCCGGCTCATCCTGGTTTTAGCACCCGGGAAGCGGCTTTGGGGACGGTAATCGGGATCAGCGCCGGGATGAGGCCGGGATCAAACCGGGATCAGCACCGGGATCAGCACCAGGAGCGGCCGTGCCAGCCCCCGGTGCCTCCAATGGGCGCCAATGGGAACCCCAAACCCCCCCCAGCACCCCAAAAGTTACCCTGTCCTGCGTCCCCCCCCCCTGCACCCCCAAATCCGGGGGGTGCGGGGACAATGGGGTCCAATGGGGGGGGTCCATGTGGTCAATGGGGTGGGGTCCCTGGTGCGGGGGGGGAGGGGGGCAGCACCCATGGGTGTCAGCCTGAGCAGCGCCTTAATCCCGGCCTTAAGCGGATCCTGGGCTGGGATTAGGGGTAAATCCCAACCGGAGCTGACACGATTCCGGCCCCGATGGGGGTGCTGTGGGGCTGCCCCATTGGGGGGTGGGGGGGACAGACTGGGAGCACTGGGGCCAATAGCGCCAGTAACTTGTGTCCGTGTGGCTCCAGGTGTGGGGCTGCCATGCCCAGGGAGGGGCGGGGGGGTGGTGTCTATGGGGCAGCCATGGGGCAGCCATGGGGCAGCCATGGGGCAGCTCCAGTCGCCGCGGGGAAGCCGAGGAGGCGCCTATGGGGCAGCGGCGGCTCCAGTGGGGCAGGGGCGGCACTTGGGGGACACCGGACGCACTTGGGGGGCAGCGGCGGCCCCGCCCCCCGGCCCGTTCCGGCCGTTGCGTTTCAAACGCGATCGCGGAGGGGGTGTGGGGGGGAAAACGCGTCCCTTGCCCCGCCCCCCGCTTGGTGACGTCAGGTGACGGTCACCTCTCCCGACCAATCCGCTCTCCCCGTCCCAGCGCGGGCCCAACGGGCGGCTGCGCGCGCTCGGCCGGCCCCGCCCCCTTTGGCGCGCCGTAATGACAGCGCTTCCCGCCAATTCCAACGGCCGCCGGGAGCGCGCCGGCCCCTCCCACGCCGGGGGCGGGGCGGCGCTCGGCAGCCAATCAGCGCTCTGCGGCGCTCGGAGCGGCGGCCGCCGCAGCCAATCGCGGCGCGGGCAGGGCGGGGCGCGGGGCGCTCCGGGTTCGCTCTCGGGCTCCGTTCGGGGCCCCCCCCCACTTTCTCTCCGCGTTCCCCCCCCCCCCCCCCCCGTCCGCGTCCCCCCCCCCCCCCCCTTCGCGTCCGTCCCCCCCCCCCCCCCCCAGCGGGTTCTTCGCTGCGAAGAAAATGGCGGCGGCCGAGCGGGGCCGGGGAGAGGCTGTGAGTGCCCGGGGGGGGCGGGGGGGCGGGGGGGGGGGGGGGGAAGAGGAGGAGGAGGTGAGGGGGGGGGGGGGGGCTGTAAATGGAGAGAGGGAGGGGGGGGTCCCGCCGCTTGTTTTCCCGCGCGCGCGCCGCCGCGAGACCCCGCGCGCCCCCCCCCCCAATTTCCCCGCCCACGGCCCCCCCCCGTTTCCCCGCCGTGCGCGCGCGCCCGGGCGGGAACGGGAGGAACGGGGAGGGGAAGGGGGGAGGGGGGGGTGGTGAAGGGAGGAAGGGGGGGGGCGGGGGGGAGGGGGGGGGGGACGCGCTCCGAGTTGCGTCACAAACGGCCGCGGCCCCCCCGGGAACGGGGAGCGGGGACGGGAGCGGCCCCCCCGGCGCGAGACCCCCCCCCGAGTGCGCCCCGAGAGCGGGAACCCCCGAGGGGGGCGTGGTCTGGGCCCGATCCCCCCAATGGGGACCCCTTCCCCCCTTTCCGTGTCCTTTCATGGGGACCCCCAATGGGGACCCCCCCTTCGCAGGCCGGGGAATGGCGACCCCGCCCCCTTATGGGATACCCCCCCCCCAGTCGCGGTGCCCCCCAAAACCCGAAAACACCCAAAGCACTGAATTCACCCCAAGACGGAGCTCGGGGGCTGCGCCCTGAAATAGCCCGAATCACCCCAAAATGTTTGCGGCCGCGGCGCCCCAAAACACCCCAAAAGAGCCCAAATGAGCCCAAAACAGCGCTCGTGCGGGGCCCAAAATGCCCCGAATCGCTCCAAAATGCTCCCGGCCGCGGCGCTCCCCTTGGGCCCCAAACCAGCCCAAATCACCCCAAAAATGTGGCCCGGGGGGTGCCCCAAATCCCCCCAGATTACCCTGAATCCCCCCAAAACGCTCCCGAGCGCTGCGGCCCGGAGCAGCCCGAACCACCCCAAACTGCGGCCCTCCCGCGGTGCCCGAATCACCCTGAATCGCCCCAAAATCCGCCCCGTCCGGTGTGCCCAAAACCCCCCCGATCGCCCCCAAAATGAGCCTGAGCCCATCCCAGCCGCGGGGCTCCGAAACAGCCCAAATCGCCCTGAAACGCCCCCAAATGGGGCCCAAGCCCTGGGAAACACCGAAAGCAGCCCCAAATTCCCGCCCAACGATCCCGAAAGTCCCAAAATCCCCCAAATTGCTGCTCCCGGTGCCATGGACCCGATCCCGGCTCCGGCCGAAGCATCCCGGTGGCTCGGGATGAGCCCGACACCTGGAGCATCCCATCGGGAGCATCCATTGGGAGCACCCAATAGGGAACATCCCATAGGGAGTATCCATAGGGAACATCCCACAGGAACATCCTTAGGGAACATCCCATAGGAGCATCTGTAGGGAACAATCCCAACGGACATCCCATTGGGAGCATCCCTAGGGAAGCATCCCATGGGGAACATCCATAGGGAACATCCCATTGGGAGCATCCCTAGGGAGCATCCCATGGGGAACATCCATAGGGAACATCCCATAGGGAGCATCCCATGGGGAGGCATCCCATAGGAGCATCCATAGGGAGCATCCCATGGGAGCATCCATATTGACATCCCATAGGGAGCATCCCATAGGGAGCATCCCATGGGGAGCATCCATAGGGAGCATCCCGGTCCACCAGCTCCGGGCTCCATCCCCATTCCCGGCCCCACATCCAGCTCTTCCCGGCGATCCCACATCCCGGAGCTGGCGCTTCCCGCCCCGTGTCCCATGGGGCTCAACCCCAGGGGGGTCATTATGGGATGGGCCCGGGGGGGGAGCCTCTGTGGGGGCTGGTTTAGGGGATCCCCCATGGCCCCTAGGCCATATCCATGGTCCGTGACCCATGGCCTGGGTCCGGATCCGGGTCCTGTGTCCCGTATCCGTCTCCCACATCCCCATACCCCATGTCCCCATCCCATATCCCACATCCCACACCCCACATCCCGTCCCCTTATGCTATATCCCGTATCTATATCCCTTATTCCGCATCCCATACCCATGTCCTGCGTCTGACATCCCTTACCCCGTATCCCTATCCCTTATCCCATACTCATATCCCATGCTCTATATCCTTATCCCGTATCCACATTCCATACCCCATACCCATATCCCTCATCCCATATCCCATACCCCAATACCGCACACCCTTATCCCGTATCCACATCCCATACCTGTATCCCATATCCCATACCCACACTGCACCCCTGTATCCCGTATCCAATGTCCCACACCTGTATCCCATACCCCATACCCCACACCGCACCCCCGTATCCTGTATCCAACGTCCCACACCGCACCCCCGTATCCCGTATCCAACGTCCCACACCGCACCCCCGTATCCCATGCCCCGTATCCAACGTCCCACACCGCACCCCCGTATCCCATATCCCGTATCCAACGTCCCGCACCGCACCCCCGTATCCCATATCCCGTATCCAACGTCCCGCACCGCACCCCCGTATCCCATATCCCGTATCCAACGTCCCGCACCGCACCCCCGTATCCCATACCCGTATCCAACGTCCCACACCGCACCCCCGTATCCCATATCCCGTATCCAACGTCCCGCACCGCACCCCCGTATCCCATATCCCGTATCCAACGTCCCGCACCGCACCCCCGTATCCCATATCCCGTATCCAACGTCCCACACCGCACCCCCGTATCCCATGCCCCGTATCCAACGTCCCACACCGCACCCCCGTATCCATGCCCCGTATCCAAACGTCCCACACCGCACCCCCGTATCCCATATCCCGTATCCAACGTCCCACACCGCACCCCCGTATCCCATATCCCGTATCCAACGTCCCACACCGCACCCCCGTATCCCATATCCCGTATCCAACGTCCCACACCGCACCCCCGTATCCCATACCCGTATCCAACGTCCCACACCGCACCCCGTATCCCATATCCCGGATCCAACGTCCCACACCGCACCCCCGTATCCCATATCCGTATCCAACGTCCCACACCGCACCCCCGTATCCCATATCCCGTATCCAACGTCCCGCACCGCACCCCCGTATCCCATATCCCGTATCCAACGTCCCACACCGCACCCCCGTATCCCATATCCCGTATCCAACGTCCCACACCGCACCCCGTATCCCATATCCCTGTATCCAACGTCCCACACCGCACCCCCGTATCCCATATCCCGTATCCAACGTCCCACGCCGCACCCCCGTATCCCTCACCCAACCCCGTCCCGCCCACCCGCAGGGAGGAGAAGCCGGAGGAGCCGCTCTCGGCGATGCGGGAGCGGGCGCCCAAGGCCAAGAAGCTGAAGCGGGAGCGCCGGGAGGAGCCGGAGCCGGAACCGGAGCCGGCGCCGCCGTCGTCGGAGCCGGCCGAGGCCGGCAAGGCCGAGAGCTCGGAGGGGGCGGCGGCGGCGGCGCCGGCGGCTCCGGAGGCGTCGGCGTCACCCAGCAGCGGCGCTCGATCATCCGGGACCGCGGGCCCATGTACGAGGATCCCACCCTGCCCGAGGGCTGGACCCGCAAGCTGAAAGCAGCGCAAGTCCGGCCGCTCCGCCGGGAAGTACGACGTCTACCTGATCAAGTGAGCCCGGGGCGGCAGCCGGGGGGCACCGCGGTGGGGACGGGCTGGGATGGGAGGCACCGGGATGCAGCCGGGATGGCGATGGGATGCGTCCAGGATGGCGATGGGATGGGGATGGGATGGGAGGCACCGGGATGCAGCCGGGATGGCGATGGGATGCGTCCAGGATGGTGATGGGATGGGGATGGGATGGGAGGCACCGGGATGCAGCCGGGATGGCGATGGGATGCGTCCAGGATGGCGATGGGATGGGGATGGGATGCGTCCAGGATGGTGATGGGATGGGGATGGGATGGGAGGCACCGGGATGCAGCCGGGATGGGGATGGGATGCGTCCAGGATGGCGATGGGATGGGGATGGGATGGGAGGCACCGGGATGCAGCCAGGATGGCGATGGGATGGGGATGGGATGCGTCCAGGATGGTGATGGGATGGGGATGGGATGGGAGGCACCGGGATGCAGCCGGGATGGGGATGGGATGCGTCCAGGATGGCGATGGGATGGGGATGGGATGGGAGGCACCGGGATGCAGCCAGGATGGCGATGGGATGGGGATGGGATGCGTCCAGGATGGCGATGGGATGGGATGCGTCCAGGATGGCGATGGGATGGGGATGGATGCGTCCGGGATGGCGATGGGGATGGGGATGGGATGCGAGGCACCCGGATGCAGCCAGGATGGCGATGGGATGGGGATGGGATGCGTCCAGGATGGGAATGGGATGGGAGGCACCGGGGATGAGATGCACTGGGATGGGAGGCACCGGGATGCAGCCAGGATGGGAGCGGAGCATGGTGGGAGGCATCGGGTGGTACTGGGATGGTGTCAGGATGCACTGGGACGTGCTAGTTGTGTACCAGTAGGGTACTGGGATGCATCAGGATGCATTGGGGCGCAGTAGCTGGATACCAGTATGGTACTGTGGTGCACTGAGATGCATTGGGATGCATTGGGGCGCACTAGTTGGGTACCAGTAGGGTTCTGGGGTGCACTGTTGCACGCTGGGGTGCATCAGGATGGTACCAGGATGGTATTGGGATGCATGGGGATGCTTTGGGATGGTACTGGGATAGCATCAGATGCACGGGGATGATACCGGGATGCACTAGGATACAGTGGGATGCATCGGAGCGCACGAGTAGGTACCAGTAGGGTGCTGAAGTGCACTGCGATGCATCGGGATGATATCGGGGTGCATTGGGACGCACTGATTGGGTACCAGTAGGGTACTGGGGTGCGCTGTGGGTGCACTGGGAAGCATCGGGATGGTATGAGAATGGTATCGAGATGCATCGGGATATATTGGGGTGCACTGGAGTGCACTAGTTAGGTACCAGTAGGGTACTGGGATGCATTGGCATGCTCTGGGTTGCTATGATTTGCGTTGGGAAGCACTGGGATGCATGAGGATGCATTGGGATGGTACCAGTAGGGTCCTGGGATGTATTGGGGTGTATTGGGGTGGTAACCGGTAGGGTCCTGGGACGCACTGGCCCGTGCTTGCCGCGGTTGCCGGGCGCGGCGGCCGCGGTGGCTGACGTCGGCGCCGCAGCCCCCAGGGCAAAGCGTTCCGGTCCAAGGTGGAGCTCGTGGCGTACTTCGAGAAGGTCGGGGACACCTCGCTGGACCCCAACGACTTCGACTTCACCGTCACCGGGCGGGGGAGCCCCTCGCGGCGCGAGCAGCGCCCGCCCAAGAAGCCCAAAGGCGCCAAGAGCGCGGGCACCGGGCGCGGCCGCGGCCGCCCCAAGGGCAGCGGCGCCCCCAAAGCCCCCAAGGCGGTGGCGGCCGAGGCGGCCCCGGCGCTGCCCAAGCGCGGGGGGGGCGCTGGA
Source organism: Pezoporus flaviventris (assembly GCF_033815535.1). Classification (NCBI taxonomy): domain Eukaryota; kingdom Metazoa; phylum Chordata; class Aves; order Psittaciformes; family Psittacidae; genus Pezoporus; species Pezoporus flaviventris. The sequence goes on along the minus strand of NW_026893276.1, from coordinate 49,397 downwards.
GAAGAGCCCGGCCAAGCTGCTCGTGAAGATGCCGGTTCGCGGGCGGCGCGCGCGGCGACGCCGGTGCCGGAGCCGCCACCACCTCGGCGCAGGTCCTGGCCGTGAAGCGCCCGGGCCGCAAGCGGAAAGCGGAGCCCGACCGGCACGGGGGAGCGCCCAAGAAGCGGGGCCGCAAACCGGCGGCGGGAACCGGGCCCGGTGGCGCCGGCACCGGCAGCGGAGCGGCGGCGTTGGCGGCGGCGGCCGAAGCAAGAAGAAGGCGGCGGCGGCGGCGGCGCCCGCGGTGCAGGAGACGGTGCTGCCCATCAAGAAGAGGAAGACGCGGGAGCCGGCGCTGCTGGAAGCGGCCAAACCGGCGCCGGCGCCGCCCGAGCGCGGCCCCCGCGGCCCCCGCGCCGCCCGCGGCAGCCCCAAGGGTCGCGGTGGCGGCGGTGCCGCGGTGCCGGCGCCCGGCAGGAGGGAGCTGGGGGGGTCGCCGGTGCCGAGCGAGCCCCCCCGGGCAGCCCCAAGGACAGCGGCAGCGCCGCCCCCCCGGCGGCACAGGACTGCAGCGGCTGCTCCCAGCACCGCGGCGCCGCGGCCGCCCCCGACGGCTGCGCCACGGCAAAGACTCCGTTGGGCCGGGCGCCGGGGGGGGAGCCCGAGCCCAAGGACGCTGCTTCCTCCTCCTCCTCCTCGTCCTCATCCTCGTCCTCGTCCTCCTCCTCCTCGTGCTCGTCCTCGTCGGCGCCGCCGCCCCCTCCCCCGCCCAGCGCCGCGGTGCCGCGGCCGCCGCCCGCCGCCCCCCCCGCGACGAGGCGGTCGACACCAGGACGCCTGTGCCCGAGCGGGTCAGCTGACTGTGAGCCAACCAATCACGGACCCAGGATGGACACATGGACCCACCCCGTCCCCCCCCATCGCCCCCCCTCCCCCCAGCTCCATCACCCTGAGCCCCCTCCCCCATCCCAGCCCCCCCCCCCCGTCTATGACCGAGAAGCACAGCGAGGGCCCCCCCACAAGCACTAAAGGGGGGGGGTGGCCCCGGGGACCCCCCCCTGATGTGGGGGGGTGAAGGGGGCTCCGGGGCCATGGGGGGGTCGGGGTCCGCCCCTCCCCTAGCGCCGCCGCTTCATTCGTTCTTCCAGTTCCGTTCCCGCGTTTTTAGGTAGGAACCATTTGCACTAAGGGGGGCCGGGGGGCGCCGCCGTCCAGTGGGGGCCAAGGAGGAGCCAATCGGGAGTGGTTTGGCATTGAGGGGATCCAGCGTTGAGCCAATCAGGAGAGGGTGTTGTGGCGGAGCCAATCGGGATGGAGTTGGGATCCACTCCGCAGCCAATCAGCAGGGGTGTTTGAAAGGGATGGGAGCCAATCGGGAGCCGCTTTCAGCTTGGCTGGGGTCCGGCCTGGAGCCAATCAGGAGTTGTTAATGGGCGGGATCTGGTGTGGAGCCAATCGGCAGCTTTTGGGAGGGATCCACGGCTGAGCCAATCAGGAGCGGGGGAGGCGGGTCCATGTGGAGCGCTGAGTGGCTGGAGGGGGTTTGGGGTCAGCCAATCAGAGGGCCTCGGGGGCGGGCAGATTCTGGGTCACTCCAGTCAGTAGCCAATCAGTGGTGGTTTGGGGTTGGAGGGTGGACCTGGTCTCTGTCCAATCAGGAGTCGCGGTGGGTTGGGGCGGGATCTGGTCTGGAACCAACCAGGAGAGACGAGTCTGGAGCCAATCAGGGAGACTGTGGGCGGGAAGGGATCTCGTTTAGAGCCAATCAGGAGAGTCTGTGACCTGACGGCGGGATCGAGTTCTGGAGCCAATCAGGAGCAACCATTGGGTTGTGTGCGTGTGTGGGGGGGGTAAGGATCCGCTTTGGAGCCAATCAGAGCCGGCGGCCGCTTGCGGCGGGCAGTGCTCCAGAGCAATCAGCAGCGACGCGTGCCGGGGCAGGAGGGGGCGGGCAGGAGCCAATCAGGCGTGAGCGTGTGGGACCCAGCTGACCAATGGGGAGTCACTGGGGGGAGGTTCCCAGCCCGGGGGGGCCCCCCTTTAGTTCTTCCACCCCCCTCCCCCCTCCCGGTCCCGGCTCCTCAAGGCAATAACGGGGGGGGGATGGGACGGGACCCGCGGCGCCAGGGGCAGGAGGGGCCCGGGGGGGGGGGGGCGGTTCCATGGGGGGGCCCGGGGAGGGGAGGTTCCATGGGGGGTGGGGGGGGTCGCACCTATTTATTCGTTAGTGGCGCGAGGAGATTTTGCCTTATAAATTTACATGAAACCCCCTCGGCTCTGCCTCCTTCTTGGGGGTCCAAGGCGCCGCCCACCCTCCCCCCCCATGTTTTTAGGTCCCCCCCTCCCCCCCTCGCGTCGCCAAGGCCCCCCCGGTGCCCCTCTCCCCCCTCCCCCCGGGCTCTGTGTCTGTGCTGGAGTGATCTATAAATCTGTGTGCACCAATGGCTCTGCGCTTTATTGGACACCCCCACATGGACCCCTCCCCCCCGCGGTGGGTGGGGGAGGCAGAGCTTCCATTGGGGACCAATGGATCCCAGCCGACCCCTGGGGGGGCGGGGGTGACGTCACCGCATCCCAGGTGTGATGACACCGCATCCTGTGTGTGACGTCACCGCATCCCAGGTGTGATGACATCGCATCCTGTGTGTGACGTCACCGCATCCCAGGTGTGATGAACCGCATCCTGTGTGTGACGTCACCGCATCCAGGTGTGATGACACCGCATCCTGTGTGTGACGTCACCGCATCCCAGGTGTGATGACACCGCATCCTGTGTGTGACGTCACCGCATCCCAGGTGTGATGACATCGCATCCTGTGTGTGACGTCACCGCATCCCAGGTGTGATGACACCGCGTCCTGTGTGTGACGTCACCGCATCCCTCACCCTCCGCTCTCCCTGAGTAGTCACCGGGGTGTCCCGGCGGCTGTGACGTCACGGCCGCAATGACGTCATCGCGAGGAGCGCGGCACCGCCCCTTTTTTGTCCCGCTTGATCCACGCTCAATATGGCGGCCGCGACACGGTTCGCCACGCTCAAGATGGCGGCGTGGGCGGAGCCTGCTCTTAAAGGGGAAGCGCCTGGAGCCGGAGCCGTTGATCCCATTGGTGCCCATGGCGCCGCCGGTGGCACCGGGGGGTCTGGGGGCTGCCCAGCCCCATTGAAGAGGGATCTGCGGGTCCCGGTTGCGAATGGGGCGGGGGAGGAATGGGGGGTATCTGTGGGGTGCATTGCCCCGCCCCCCAAACCTCGTCCCCACGTGACCCTCCCAGGGCAGGGACCTGGCCTGGGGTCACGGAGGGGGAGCCCTCGTCCGCCAAGATGGCGGCCAGCAGAGGGCGCGGCCATGACGGGGGGAACGCTCCTTGCACCCATTTGCACCTCCCCTCCCCCACCCGCGGAGCGCCGCGGGGCGGATTTGGGTCAAAACCCGCCCAAATCAGGGACTTTGACCAAAAACCATCATTGCGGGAGCGCAGCGCGCATGCGCGGCAGGAGGAGCGGGCTCTGCGGGGAGGGGTAACGGAAGCAACGCGCAAGCGCCGCCCCGCCCGTGCCGCCAGGGCGCATGCGCGCTGCGCGCCCAAGCCGTTAGGCGCCATCATCCGGGTCCCGGGAAGCGCCATCTTTGTGCCGGGTGGAGGAGACGCGTCCAAAATGGCGGCTCCCAAGCGCCTGTAGTCGCCGCTGCGGACGGGCCCGTCTCGGCCTTTGGGAGCGGCGGCGGCGTCCCCGAGAGAGCGGCGGCGGCGGGAGGAGGCGGCGCCCGGTGCCCGCGCGCGGCCGGTGCCTGCAGGTGCGGAGCGGGGCGGGAGCGGCGCGCAGCGGAGAGCGGCCGCATCCGGGTCCCGCGGCGGCCGCCATATTGGGCAGCCGCGGCCGCCTCCGCCATCTTGGGCCGCCGCATCCGGGCCTTGCCCGAGGGGGGTGCACGGGGCAAGGAGCGGGGCGTGGTGGGGGGGCGGGGGGCGCGGGCCCACATCCCCTCCCGCCCCGGGCAGGCGCCGCCATCTTGCCCGCGCTCCGAGGAGGAGGAAGAGGCGGAGGAGGAGGAAGATCCGGGAACCGGCGGCGCCATCTTGGTTCCCCCCATCTCCGAGCAGCGCGCCGCCATCTTTGTGACCCCCCTCCCCTCCTCCGCGCATCCGGGTACCGGAGCGCAGCCTTGGAGCCGGCCCGTTCGCGGGGCCGCACCCGGTGAGGGCGGGAGGTGCCGCGGCCGGGAGCGGGGTGGGGGGAAGGGCCGAGCGGGCCGCGCCATCTTGGGGTGCGCCACCCGCGTTGCCATGGTGCCCACATCCGGGTCCTCGTCTCGGCCCCGGGGGCCGCCATCTTGGGAGGGGATAAGGGGCTGTCATGGCGCCGCGCTGCGCAGACATCCGGGTCCCTCCGGCCGCCTTCCTGTGTGTACGGAGCGGCGGTGGGGGGCAGAGGGAGGCGGCGGTGTCCGCGCTCCCGTCCGCGCTCAGCGGGGCCCGGAGGCCTTAAAACGGCAACGGGGGGTGGGGGGGTGGGGCGTTAAAACCCGAGGGAACCGGGGGTGGGGGAGACCCCGGTGCCGAGCAGGGAGCGGTTATGGAGGAAGCGGGGTAGGGGAGAGGCGGCCAAGATGGCGGCGCCCACGGCGGGCTGAGCGCTCCGTACAGCGCGGGGCTGCCTGGGACGAGGCTCGGGGTAAAGGGGAGCGCCGGGGGGGGTAAATGGCGGAGGAAGGGGGGGGTCACGACCCGTTTGAGGGGCTGGGCTACTCGGGGGCGCCGCGCCGGTACCGGGCCCTGCAGTCCCGCGCCGGAGGGCGTCGTGGGGGGGGAGCGGTTTGAGGGGCTCCCCCCCCCCCCGCCCCCAAATCTGTGAGCCCAAGATGGCGGCGCCCGTTCGCCCCCCCTACTCCCAACCCAAAGATGGCGCCGCCCGGGGATCGAGGGGGCGTGTCCTGACGTAGCCCCGCCCCCATTGGCCGTCCGCCCTGCCCCGCGCGGGCGGGGAAGCGGAGCCGCCGCTTGGACACAGGCGCAAGATGGCGGCTCCCAGCGCGGCGTGAGGGCGCCCGCGGCCAACGGCAGCGCCGCTGCGGGCCCGCTCCGAGCCTCGGGCAGCGACCGGCGGCGTGCGTGGGGGGGCGGCGGAGCCGGCGCGGCGGCAGGGGGCGGCCGGGAGCCGGGAGGGGTCAGCGGTGAGCGGCGGGGGGGCGAGGCGGCCGCCGCCATTTTCCGCCAGGGCGGCTACAAGACAAGATGGCGGCTCCCATGGGCGGGGGGGGGGGGTGGTAGGGGGGTGGGGGAGGCCGGGGGAGGGGCAATGGACGGGGGGGCAATTGGTGGGGGGCGGGGGGAATGGTCCATTGTGGTGATGGGGGGGGGGGGGTGTGAATGCATGGAAATGCCCCGGGGGGGGGGGGCAATTGCGGTGGCGGGGGGAGTGGGGGGGGAATTGCGATGTCCAGAGCCCCCCCCGGGTGGTTGCAGTGGAGGAGGCGTTAATTGCCCCCCCCGGGGTAGTTGTGGATGGAAGAGCGGTAATTGCCCCCCCCCGGGTAGTTGTAAAGGGGGCATTAATTGTGGTTAATTGCAGTGTGGGGAGCAGGGAATTGACCCCCAGGGGGCGTTCGAGTAAAGGGGGGGTGCAATTAGTATAGGGAGAATTGGCACTTTAAGGGGGGTTTATGGGGGGGGCTATTGCCGCTGTGGGGGTACCATTGTCATTGAGGGGGTCGCTATGGGGAGGTCTTTATGGGGGGTCATTGTCTCTTTGGGGGGGGGTCTCCATAGGGTCTATGGTGGGGGTTATGAAGGTGGCCATGGGGGGGTCACTGGTGGGGGTTTGTAGGGGGGGTTTATGGAGGGTCTATGGGGGTCTTGGGGGAGATCTGCATGGGGGGTTTCTATGGGGGGAGGTCATTATGGGGTGTCAATGGGGGGCTCCTGACCCCGTCCACCCCCCTCCCGCAGGTGCTCGAGGGGCTGATGGCGGCCCCCGGGCGGGGGGGCTCCCCCCCGCGCGCCGCCGCGGCCCCCCCGCGCTTGCAGCCGCGCTGGAAGCGGGTCCTGGGCTGGTCGGGGCCGGTGCCGCGGCCGCGCCATGGCCACCGCGCCGTGGCCATAAAGGAGCTGATCGTGGTGTTCGGGGGGGGCAACGAGGGCATCGTGGATGAGCTGCACGTCTACAACACCGGTGAGCGGCTATAGGGGGGCAGTGGGGGGAATGGGGTGTCATTATGGGGGGGTAATGGGGTGTGATAATGGGGGGTAATGGGGTTGGTAATGGGGCAGCAATGGGGGTAATAATGGGGGGGTAATTGAGGTGGCAATGGGGGGTAATGGGGCAGCAATGGGGTGTGATAAGGGGGGTAGTGGAGGTGGCAATGCGGGGTGATAATGGAGTTGGTAATGGGACATCAATGGGGGGTGATAATAGGGGCATCAATGAGATGTTAATAGGGCATTAACAGAGGAGTAATGGGGCATCAGCATGGGGGCACTATTGGGGGGCAGTGGGGTAATAGGATATCACTGGTGGGTGGTAATGGGGGCATCAACGAGGTGTTAATGGGGCATCAATTGGGGTGACAGTGGGGGGGCATTGGGCGGTAATGGGGTATCGATGGGGGGTAACGGGCATCAGGTTTAATGGGGCATCAGTGGAGGTGGCAATGGGTCGTCAATGGGGGAATCAATAGGGAGTCAATGGGCTGGTAATGGCACAGTGAATGAAGATAGCAATGAGATATCAATGGGGTGGCAAAGGGGGTGTCAGTGGGGCATTAATGAGGCATGAATGGGGAGATCAACTGGGGGGTCAATGGGCCAGCAATGGGGGCATCAGTGGGGTGTCAGCATGGGGGTCCCATAGCGGTGTCAGTGGGGTATCAATAGGGCTGGGAACGGGGGGGGGGGGCGTCCATGGGGTATCAGTAGGGGTGTCAATGGGGTATCAGTAGGGGTGTCAATGGGTTATCAGTAGGGGTGTCAATGGGGGTGACAATGGGCTTGGTCAATGGGGGGGTGTCAGTGGGTAGAGGGGGAGGGGGTGCCAATGGGGGGCCCCGGGATGACCCCACTGGGGTTGGGGGGGGGGGGCGGATGTCCCAGTGGGCGGGGCCATGGGCGGGGCTGACCCCGCCTCCCCCCGCAGCCACCAACCAATGGTTCATCCCGGCCGTGCGCGGGGACATCCCCCCCGGCTGCGCCGCCTACGGCTTCGTCTGCGACGGGACCCGGCTCCTGGTGTTCGGCGGCATGGTGGAGTACGGCAAGTACAGCAACGACCTCTATGAGCTGCAGGTAGGGGGCTATGGGGAGCTATGGGGCTATGGGGAGCTATGGGGCTATAGAGAGCTATGGGGTGTGCTATGGGGCTGGTGGAGTACGGCAAGTACAGCAACGACCTCTATGAGCTGCAGGTAGGGGGCTATGGGGAGCTATGGGGCTATGGGGAGCTATGGGGCTATAGAGAGCTATGGGGTGTGCTATGGGGCTGGTGGAGTACGGCAAGTACAGCAACGACCTCTATGAGCTGCAGGTAGGGGGCTATGGGGAGCTATGGGGCTATGGGGAGCTATGGGGCTATAGAGAGCTATGGGGTGTGCTATGGGGCTGGTGGAGTACGGCAAGTACAGCAACGACCTCTATGAGCTGCAGGTAGGGGGCTATGGGGAGCTATGGGGCTATAGAGAGCTATGGGGTGTGCTGTGGGGATGGTGGAGTACGGCAAGTACAGCAACGACCTCTATGAGCTGCAGGTAGGGGGCTATGGGGAGCTATGGGGCTATGGGGAGCTATGGGGCTATAGAGAGCTATGGGGTGTGCTATGGGGCTGGTGGAGTACGGCAAGTACAGCAACGACCTCTATGAGCTGCAGGTAGGGGGCTATGGGGAGCTATGGGGCTATGGGGAGCTATGGGGCTATAGAGAGCTATGGGGTGTGCTATGGGGCTGGTGGAGTACGGCAAGTACAGCAACGACCTCTATGAGCTGCAGGTAGGGGGCTATGGGGAGCTATGGGGCTATGGGGAGCTATGGGGCTATAGAGAGCTATGGGGTGTGCTATGGGGCTGGTGGAGTACGGCAAGTACAGCAACGACCTCTATGAGCTGCAGGTAGGGGGCTATGGGGAGCTATGGGGCTATAGAGAGCTATGGGGTGTGCTGTGGGGATGGTGGAGTACGGCAAGTACAGCAACGACCTCTATGAGCTGCAGGTAGGGGGCTATGGGGAGCTATGGGGCTATGGGGAGCTATGGGGTGTGCTGTGGGGCTGTGGAGTACGGCAAGTACAGCAACGACCTCTATGAGCTGCAGGTAGGGGGCTATGGGGAGCTATGGGGTGTGCTGTGGGGCTGGTGGAGTACGGCAAGTACAGCAACGACCTCTATGAGCTGCAGGTAGGGGGCTATGGGGAGCTATGGGGCTATAGAGAGCTATGGGGTGTGCTATGGGGCTGGTGGAGTATGGCAAGTACAGCATTGACCTCAGAGCTGCAGATGTGGTGCTGGGCTATGGGCCTGGGGGGTTACTGCCACTATGGGGAGGGTGGTCATTGGGGGGGTGTCAGTGTCACTATGGGGTCGCTATGGGGAGCGTCGCTGTAGCTATGGGGGGGGTCGCTGTGGGAGGATTGCTATTTTTATGGACCATCGTTATAAGGAATTGTTGTCGCTATGGGGGTGTCAGTGCTGTTACGGGGGTGTCCATGTCTTGCTATGGGGTCCTATGGGGCTGGGGGGGGGTTTCCTATGGTTCAAGGGTTGTTCCTATGGGGCTGGGGGTGGTTCCTATGGTGCAGGGGTTGTTCCTGTGCAGTTGGGGCTGCCCCATAGAATCTGGGACTGCCCCTATCCCACACCCCCCCAGGCGAGCCGCTGGGAATGGAAGCGCCTGAAGGCGAAGACCCCCAAGAACGGGCCCCCCCCGTGCCCGCGCCTGGGCCACAGCTTCTCGCTGGTGGGCAACAAGTGCTACCTGTTCGGGGGGCTGGCCAACGACAGCGAGGACCCCAAGAACAACATCCCCCGGTGAGGGGGGGCCCCCGGCGCGCCCCACGCCTGCCCCGTCCCCCCACAGCCACCGGGGACCGCGTCCATCCCTCCCTCCCCTGCCCCACAGGTACCTGAATGACCTGTACGTGCTGGAGCTGCGCGCCGGCTCCGGGGTGCTGGCCTGGGACATCCCCATCACCTACGGGGTGCTGCCGCCGCCGCGCGAGTCCCACACGGCCGTGGTGTACACGGAGCGCGCGGCGCGGCGCTCGCGCCTCGTCATCTACGGCGGCATGAGCGGCTGCCGCCTGGGAGACCTCTGGACACTGGACATCGGTGAGGGGGGCAACGCGCTTTGGGGCCGGCTCCTCATCGGTGCCGTTGTAATTGGTGCCATAGGTGCCGTTGCCGTCACTGGTACTATTGCTACCATCGGTGCCATTGATGCCATTGGTGTTACTGGTACCATCAGTGCCATTGATGCCATTGCTGCTATTGGTACCATCAGTGCCATTGGTACCATCAGTGCCATTGATGCCATTGGTGCCATTGGTACCATCAGTGCCATTGATAGAATTGGTGCTATTGGCATCACTGGTACCATTGATGCTACTGGTACCGTTGATGCCATTGATGCCATTGGTTCCATTGATGCTATTGGTGCCATTAATGCCATTGATGTTGCTGGTTCCATTGATGCCACTGATGCCATTGGTGCTATTGATTCCATTGGTGCTGTTAATGCCATTGATGTTGCTGGTGCCATTGATGCCACTGATGCCATTGGTGCTCTTGATTCCATTGGTGCTGTTAATGCCATTGATGTTGCTGGTGCAATTGATGCCATTGGTTCCATTGATTCCATTGGTTCCATTGCTGTCCCTGCTGCAGAGACGCTGACGTGGAACAAGCCCAGCCTCAGCGGGGTGGCCCCGTTACCGCGCAGCCTCCACTCAGCCACCACCATCGGCAACAAGTGAGGCCAGGGGGGCCCTGAACCCCCCTCCTCTGCCTCCCAGGACCCCAGCCCCCTCCCCAGGCCCCCCTGACCCCATTGCTCTCCCCCCATCCCCCAGGATGTACGTGTTTGGGGGCTGGGTGCCCCTTGTCATGGACGACGTGAAGGTGGCGACGCACGAGAAGGAGTGGAAGTGCACAAACACGCTGGCCTGCCTCAACCTGGGTATGGGACTGCCCAAAACCACCCCGAAACACCCCTGAAACGCACCAAAATATCCCTGAAAAATCCCCAAATACCCCTGAAATACCCCCAAAACACCCTGAAGTACCCCAAAATACCCCCAAAACACCCTGAAATACCCCAAAACACCCCAAACCCACCTTCACCCCCCCCAAGCGCCCTCCTGACCCCCCCGGTGCCCCGCAGACTCCATGGCCTGGGAGCCCAATCGTCATGGACACGCTGGAGGACAACGTGCCGCGGGCGCGCGCCGGGCACTGCGCCGTGGCCATCGCCACCCGGCTCTACATCTGGAGCGGGCGGGACGGGTACCGCAAGGCCTGGAACAACCAGGTCTGCTGCAAGGACCTCTGGTACCTGGAGACCGGTGAGCGCGGGGGCCCGGCCCCATTGGGTGCCCCCAGCGGCACCCCCATCCCCACTGGATACACTTGGGGCTCCCTCATCCCCATTGGGTACACTCGGGGATCCCTCCTCCCCATTGGTTGCATTTACGGATCCCTGTCCCCATTGGATGCTCTCAGGGATTCCCCATCCTCATTGGTTACCCCCAGGATCCCCCCCATCCCCATTGGTTACACCCAGGGGTGCCCCCATCCCCATTGGATGGTCTCAGGAATTCTTCCTCCTCATTGGTTATTCCCAGGACCCCTATTCCCATTGGTTACAGTGGGGGCTCCCCCTTCCCCATTGGTTCCCACGTACCCCCCATCTCCCCATTGGTTACAGTTGGGGCTCCCCCCTCCCCATTGGTTTCCCCGTACACCCCCCATCCCCATTGGTTACAGTTGCGCCCCCCCCATCCCCATTGGTTACACTTGGGGCTCCCCCCTCCCCATTGGTTCCCCCGTCCCCCCCGTCCCCATTGCCCCCCCATCCCCCGCCCATCCCCATTGGTTGCAGTTGGTCCCCCACCTCCCCATTGCCCCCCCATCCCCATTGGTTACAGTTGTGCCCCCCTCCCCATTGCCCCCCCATCCCCATTGGTTACAGTTGGTCCCCCCTCCCCATTGCCCCCCAATAACCCCCATCCCCATTGGTTTCAGTTGGTCCCCCCCCTCCCCATTGCCCCCCCATAACCCCCCATCCCCATTGGTTACAGTTGCTCCCCCCTTCCCCATTGCCCCCCCATCCCCATTAGTTGCAGTTGCTCCCCCCCATTGCCCCCCCATCCCCATTGGTTTCAGTTGCTCCCCCCCCATTGCCCCCCCATCCCCCCCCCATCCCCATTGGTTTCAGTTGGTCCCCCCCCTCCCCATTGCCCCCCCATCCTCCCCCATCCCCATTGGTTTCAGTTGCTCCCCCCCCATCCCCATTGGTTTCAGTTGCTCCCCCCCATCCCCATTGGTTGCAGTTGCTCCCCCCTTCCCCATTGCCCCCCCATCCCCCCCATCCCCATTAGTTGCAGTTGCTCCCCCCCATTGCCCCCCCATCCCCATTGGTTTCAGTTGCTCCCCCCCCCATTGCCCCCCCATCCCCCCCCCATCCCCATTGGTTTCAGTTGCTCCCCCCCCATCCCCATTGGTTTCAGTTGCTCCCCCCCCATCCCCATTGGTTTCAGTTGCTCCCCCCCCCATCCCCATTGGTTGCAGTTGCTCCCCCCCCCTTGCCCCCCCCGTACCCCCCTCACCCCGCTGTGCCCCCCCGCAGAGCGCCCCCCCGCTCCGGCTCGGGTGCAGCTGGTCCGCGCCAACACCACGTCGCTGGAGGTGAGCTGGGGCGCGGTGCCCACGGCCGACTCCTACCTGCTGCAGCTGCAGCGCTACGAGCTGCCCGCCGCGCCCGCGCCCGCGCCCGTGCCCTCCGTGCCCGCCAACCCCCCCAAGAGCCCCGCGCCCGCCGCCGCCGCCCCGGGGCCGCCCGCGCCGCCCCCCCCCCGCCGCCGCCGCCCTTGGTACCGCCCGCGGGGCTCACGCTGCTACCGCCCAGCGCCAACAGCGCCGCCGCAGCAGCGCCCCCAGCGGCCGCAGCCGGCACCAACAGCGGCGGCGGCGCGGGGGCAGCAGCGCCCTCCGCTGGGGGAGCCCTGCAGGTGCTGCCCGCAGGGAACCCGGCCCCCGCCGGAGCCGCCGCCGGCGCGGGGGGAGCGGCGGCCAGAGCCACCGGTAAGGGGGGAGATAGATAGGGGATGTGGGGGCGATATGAGGAGGAGGGGGGGCATGGGGGGATACGGGGGCGGATGGAAGGATAGGGGGTTATGGGGGCATAAGGGGATATGGGGGAGTTGCGGGGGGATAGGGGGATATACAGAGGGTGGATGAATGGATATAGGGGTATAGGGACGTGGGATAGAAGGGCGTGGAGATGTAGGAGGATATGAGGGGATATAGGGACAATAGAGGAATGTGGAGCGATATATAGGGGGATATGGGGGTGTAGACTGATATGCGGGATTGGGGGGTATAGAAGAACATGGGGGAATAGGGGAATATGGGGGTAATGGAGGGGTATGGGGGGCATAGAGGGACATGGGGATGGGGGGATATGGGGGTACAGGGATAAAGGGACAGGAGGGACCCGGGGGGGGTGTGTTCCTGTCCCTCCCCCCCCCCCCCCCGCCCTGAGCCCCCCCTTCCCCCCCAGGTGTGCCGGCGGTGCTGAAGGTGACCGGCCCCCCCGCGGCGGCAGCCGGCGCCCCCCTGGTGACGGTGCGCTCGGCCGGGCCCCCCGGCAAGGCCCCGGTGACGGTGACGTCCCTGCCCGGCGTGCGCATGGTGGTGCCGGGCCAGAGTCCCCAGGGCACGGTGAGGGGGGAAGGGGTGCACTGGGGTCATGGGGGGGGACATTGGGGTCATGGGGGCTGCATTGGGGTCATGGGGGTGCATTGGGGTCATGGGGGGAGACATTGGGGTCATGGGGATGCATTGGGGTCATGGGGGTGCATTGGAGTCATGGGGATGCATTGGGGTCATGGGGGTGCATTGGGGTCATGGGGGTGCATTGGAGTCATGGGGGCCGCATTGGGGTCATGGGGGTGCATTGGGGTCATGGGGGCTGCATTGGGGTCATGGGGGTGCATTGGGGTCATGGGGGTGCATTGGAGTCATGGGGGTGCATTGGGGTCATGGGGGTGCATTGGAGTCATGGGGGTGCATTGGAGTCATGGGGGTGCATTGGGGTCATGGGGGTGCATTGGAGTCATGGGGGTGCATTGGGGTCATGGGGGTGCATTGGGGTCATGGGGGTGCATTGGAGTCATGGGGGCCGCATTGGGGTCATGGGGGTGCATTGGGGTCATGGGGGCTGCATTGGGGTCATGGGGATGCATTGGGGTCATGGGGGTGCATTGGGGTCATGGGGGGGCATTGGGGTCATGGGGGTGCATTGGGGTCATGGGGCTGCATTGGGGTCATGGGGGTGCATTGGGGTCATGGGGGGGCATTGGGGTCATGGGGGTGCATTGGGGTCATGGGGGCTGCATTGGGGTCATGGGGATGCATTGGGGTCATGGGGGGGCATTGGGGTCATGGGGGTGCATTGGGGTCATGGGGATGCATTGGGGTCATGGGGGGCATTGGGGTCATGGGGATGCATTGGGGTCCTGGGGGCTGCATTGGGGTCATGGGGATGCATTGGGGTCATGGGGGTGCATGGGGGTCATGGGGGTGCATTGGGGTCCTGGGGATGCATTGGGGTCATGGGGCTGCATGGGGGTCATGGGGGTGCATTGGGGTCCTGGGGGCTGCATTGGGCTCCTGGGGGTGCACTGGGGTCCTGAGGGGGCGTTATGGTCGTGGGGGTGCATTGGGGTCCTGGGGGTGCATTGGGGTGCCGGGGGCGGTGCTGACCCCGTGCCCCCCAGGTGCTGGGCAGCTCCCCCCAGCTCACCGGCATGGCCGCCCTGGCCGCCGCTGCCGCCGCCACGCAGAAGATCCCCCCCGCGGCGCCCGCGGTGCTGAGCGTCCCCCCCGGCGCCACCATCGTCAAGACGGTGGCCGTGACCCCCGGCACCCCCTCGCTGCCACCCAGCGTCAAGGTGGCCTCGGCCCCCGTCATGGTGAGAGCGGGGACCCCCCGGTGTCCCCATCCCGTTGTGTGCCCCTCATCCCCTGTCCCCCCATTCCCTGGCTCCCCTTCTCATGTCCCTCACGTCCCACTGTTCCCATTGTCCCTATATTCCTTCGTCTCCATCTGCCCATGTTTTGTGGTCCATGACCCGTATCACCACGTCCCCGTGCCCCATAGCCCATATCCCGTATCCCACACCCAATATTCCAAACTCACATGCTTTATCCTACATCCCATACACTGTATTCCCGTGTTGTATACCCCATATATCCCTACTCCATGTCCTATATTGCATATACTGTGTTTTGTATTTTACGTTCTATGTTCTGTGTCCCCCTAACCCATTGTCCCATGGTGTCCCCATTGTCCTCATTGTCCCCATGGTGTTCCTATGGTGTTCCCATGGTGTCCCCACTGTCCCCGTTGTCCGCATGATGTCCCCAGTGTCCCCATTGTCCCCTTGGTGCTCCCATGGTGTCCTCATTGTCCCCACACTGTCCCCGTTGTGCGCATTGTCCCCATGGTGTTCCTGTGGTGTTCCCATGGTGTCCCCACTGTCCCCATTGTCCTCATTGTCCCTATGGTGTCCCCATTGTCCCCATGGTGTCTCCCTTTGTCCCACCACCATGGGGACCACTCTCCCCATGGTCCCCCCATTGCCCCCCGCTGCAGGTGACCAACCCGGCCACGCGGATGCTGAAGACGGCGGCGGCGCAGGTGGGGACGTCGGGGGGGGCCGCGGCCACCAACCCCCCCCCCGCGCGCCCCATCATCACCGTGCACAAGTCGGGCGCGGTGACGGTGGCGCAGCACCAGGCCCAGGTGGTGACCACCGTGGTGGGGGGGGTCACCAAGACCATCACCCTGGTCAAGAGCCCCATCTCCGTGCCGGGGGGCAGCGCCCTGGTGAGTGCCCCCCCCATTGACACCCAGTGTGGGGGGACCCCTCCAAGCCTCGGTGGGTGGGTCTGACCCCACTGCCCCCCCCAGATCTCCAACCTGGGCAAGGTGATGTCCGTGGTGCAGACGAAGCCGGTGCAGAGCTCGGCCGTCACCGGGCAGGCGTCCACCGGCCCCGTCACCCAGATCATCCAGGTGGGACCCCCCCATGGCACCCCTGGCCCCCTGACCCCTGTGTCCCCATGGCCCCGGGAACCCCATGGCCCCGGTGTCCCCACCACCCCCTGTCCCCATCCGCCTCTGTCCCCATTCCCCCAGTCCCCATCACCCCCCATCCCCATTCCCCCCGTTCCCCCCATCCCCATCTCCCCCATTCCCACCCTGTCCCCATCACCCCCTTTGTCCCCATTGCCCCCCATGACCCCCCGTCCCCATTCCCCCCCATCGCCATTGCCCCCATCCCTCCCATCCCCATTCCCCCCTGTCCCCATCCCTCCCTGTTCCCATTCCCCTCCTGTCCCCATCACCCCCCTTTGTCCCCATCGCCCCCATTCTCCTCTTGTCCCCATCACCCCCTTTTGTCCCCATAGCCCCCATGACCCCCCCGTGCCCCCCCACAGACCAAGGGCCCGCTGCCGGCGGGCACCATCCTCAAGCTGGTGACGTCCGGCGATGGGAAGCCCACGACGCTGCTGAGCACGAGCCAGGCCGGCGCCGCCGCGGCCAAGCCCACGCTGCTGGGCATCAGCAGCGTCTCCCCCAGCACCACCAAGCCCGGCACCACCACCATCATCAAGACCATCCCCATGTCGGCCATCATCACCCAGGCGGGGGCCACCGGTGAGTGGGGACACCCCCTTCCCATTGCCCCCCCGGTGCCGGCGCTGACCCCATGTCATCCCCCGCCAGGTGTCACCAGCAGCCCCGGCATCAAGTCCCCCATCACCATCATCACCACCAAGGTGATGACGTCGGGCACGGGCACCCCGGCCAAGATCATCACCGCGGTGCCCAAGCTGGGCACCGGGCACGGCCAGCAAGGGGTGACGCAGGTAAAAGGGGGGGCCGTGGCCATGGGGATCCCCCCGTGTCCCCTGAGCACCCCCCATCATCCCCTCTCTGGTTGTGCTCCCCCCAGGTGGTCCTCAAGGGCGCCCCGGGGCAGCCGGGCACCATCCTGCGCACGGTGCCCATGGGGGGGGTCCGCCTGGTGACCCCCGTCACCGTCTCTGCCGTCAAGCCCACGGTCACCACGCTGGTGGTGAAGGGCACCACCGGTGAGTGCACGGCCCCACTGCCCCCCCCCCCGCCATCACCACCCTCTCCCAGCCCCACATTGACCCCATTGCGTCCCCATAGGGTCACCACGCTGGGCACGGTGACGGGGACGGTGTCCACCAGCCTGGCGGGCGCGGGGGGGCACAGTGCCACGGCCTCGCTTGCCACCCCCATCACCACGCTGGGCACCATCGCGACGCTGTCGAGCCAGGTCCTGAACCCCGCCGCCATCACCGTGTCCGCGGCACAGAGCACGGTGACGGCCACCGGCGCGCTCGGCACCCCCACCATCACCATGCAGGTGAGGGGGCACCGCGGGGAGCCTGCGGGGCATCGTCGGGCACCATGGAGCGGGGCATGGGGAGGTGGTGGGCTGGGGGTGGCCTTGGGATGGGGGGCAATGGGGACGCTGGTGGCAATGGGGGCGCTGGTGGCAGTGGGGGTGCTGGTGGCAATAGGGTCCCTGGGTGGCAATGTGGGTGCTGGTGGCAATGTGGGTGCTGGTGGCCATGGGGGCACTGGTGGCAATGGGGGTTTCGGTGCCAATGGGGGTCTCCTCATTGACCCTATCACCACTGCCCCCAGCCCGTGGCCCCCCCCACCCAAGTGACGCTGATCACGGCCCCCGGGGGGGGGTTGAGGCGCAGCCGGTGCCCGACCTCCCTGTGTCCATCCTGGCATCGCCCACGGCCGAGCAACCGGCACCAGGCGGCACCGAGCCCGACCCCGGCACCGTGACCCTGGTGTGCTCCAACCCCCCCTGCGAGACCCACGACACCGGAACCACCAACACCGCCACCACCACCATGGCCACGGGGCCGTGCTCTAATCCCCCTTGTGAGACCCACGACACCGGCACCACCAACACCGCCACTACCACCATGGCAATGGGACCCTGCTCCAACCCCCCCTGTGAGACCCATGAGACCGGCACCACCAACACCGCCACCACCACCATGGCAGCGGGGCCCTGCTCCAACCCCCCTTGTGAGACCCATGAGACCGGCACCACCAACACTGCCACCACCACCATGGCAGCGGGACCCTGCTCCAACCCCCCTTGTGAGACCCATGAGACCGGCACCACCAACACCGCCACCACCACCATGGCAGCGGGGCCCTGCTCCAACCCCCCTTGTGAGACCCATGAGACCGGCACCACCAACACTGCTACCACCACCATGGCAGCGGGGCCCTGCTCCAACCCCCTTGTGAGACCCATGAGACCGGCACCACCAACACCGCCACCACCACCATGGCAATGGGACCCTGCTCCAACCACCCCTTGTGAGACCCATGAGACCGGCACCACCAACACCGCCACCACCACCATGGCGGCGGGGTCCTGCTCCAACCCCCCTTGTGAGACCCATGAGACCGGCACCACCAACACGGCCACCACCACCATGGCCACGGGGCCCTGCTCCGACCCCCAGCATGAGATGGGGACGACCACCACGGCCACCACCACCGTGGTCACTGCGTCCCAGCCGTGTTCCACCGCATCCTGTGAGCCCCATGGGTCCGGCACCACCAGCAGCACCATCATGGCTGTGGCATCGCAGCCCTGCTCCAATCCCCCCTGCGAGACCCACGAGACCGGCACCACCAACACGGTGACCACCACCGCGTCCCGGCTCTGCTCCAACCCCCCTGCGAGGCGCACGGCACTGGCACCACCACCACCACCACCACCACCATGGCGGTGGGGCCCTGCTCCAGCCCCCCCTGCGAGGCGCACGGCACCGGCACCACCAGCACGGCCACCGGAGCCACAGCGTCGCAGCCGTGCGAGAGCCACGACGCGGGCACTGCCGGCACCAGCACCACCGGCACCAGCCCCGGCTCCCCCCCCCCAGCGCCACCGCGGTGACAGGGACAGTGCCCGAGGGGCCCCCCCCTGCCTGCTCCAACCCCCCCTGTGAGACCCATGAGACCGGGACGACCCCCACGGCCACCACGGTCACCGCCGCCATCGGCACCAACCCAGGTGACGGCAGCGCCATGGGGGCGGCACCACGGAGGGGGGGGGGCACCGTGACCCCAGCTGACCTCCATGTGTGTGTGTCCCCATAGAACCCCCCCCAGCGGCCGCCAATGGACAAGGGGAGTCGGAGCCACCCCCCCTGGTGAGGGCCCCCCCCCGGGCACCCCCAGCCCCGGGCCCAGCACCACGGGGCCCCCCCAGCCCCGCGCCGTCACCACGTCACCGCGGCCACACCGGTGCCAGCACCCGCCCTGCCGGTGAGGGGGGCCTGGGGACACGGGGGGGGGGAGCATTGGGGATGGTGGGGGGGGGTCATAGAGGACCAAGGTGGGGCATTAAGGGCTATTGAGCTCTAGTGGGGGTCAGTAAAGGCTATGGGGGCACATTGGGATGGGGGGGGCATTAAGGGCTGTGGAGCTCTATGGGGGGGCAGTAAGGGCTATGCGGGGGGCATTAAGGTCTATGGAGTTCTGTGGGGGGGCAGTAAGGGCTATGGGGGTGCATTAAGGTCTATGGAGTTCTATGGGGGTGCATTAAGTCTGTGGAGTTCTGTGGGGGGGCAGTAAGGGCTATGGGGGTGCATTAAGGTCTATGGAGTTCTGTGGGGGAGCAGTAAGGGCTATGGGGGTGCATTAAGGTCTATGGAGTTCTATGGGGGTGCATTAAGTCTATGGAGTTCTGTGGGGGGGCAGTAAGGGCTATGGGGGTGCATTAAGGTCTGTGGAGTTCTATGGGGGTGCATTAAGGTCTATGGAGTTCTATGGGGGTGCATTAAGTCTATGGAGTTCTGTGGGGGGGGCAGAAAGGGCTATGGGGGTGCATTAAGGTCTATGGAGTTCTGTGGGGGGGCAGTAAGGGCTATGGGGGTGCATTAAGGTCTATGGAGTTCTATGGGGGTGCATTAAGGTCTATGGAGTTCTGTGGGGGTGCATTAAGGTCTATGGAGTTCTATGGGAGTGCATTAAGGTCTATAGAGTTCTATGGGGGTGCATTAAGGTCTATGGAGTTCTATGGGGGTGCATTAAGGTCTATGGAGTTCTATGGGGGTGCATTAAGGTCTATGGAGTTCTGTGGGGGTGCATTAAGGTCTATGGAGTTCTATGGGAGTGCATTAAGGTCTATAGAGTTCTATGGGGGTGCATTAAGGTCTATGGAGTTCTATGGGGGTGCATTAAGGTCTATGGAGTTCTATGGGAGTGCATTAAGGTCTATGGAGTTCTATGGGGGTGCATTAAGGTCTATGGAGTTCTATGGGGGTGCATTAAGGTCTATGGAGTTCTGTGGGGGTGCATTAAGGTCTATGGAGTTCTATGGGAGTGCATTAAGGTCTATAGAGTTCTATGGGGGTGCATTAAGGTCTATAGAGTTCTATGGGAGTGCATTAAGGTCTATAGAGTTCTATGGGGGTGCATTAAGGTCTATGGAGTTCTATGGGGTTGCATTAAGGTCTATGGAGTTCTATGGGAGTGCATTAAGGTCTATAGAGTTCTATGGGAGTGCATTAAGTCTATGGAGCTCTGTGGGGGGGCAGAAAGGGGCTTTGGGGGCCTCACTGGGGATGGAGGCTGGGGGTCATAGAGGACCATGGGGGGGTCACTGATGTCTGTGGGGTCCCGTCCGCCCCCCTTTAACCTCCTCTTCCCCTCCCCCCCTTTAGAGCATCTCCTCGCTGACGGAGCCCCCCCCGGACCCCCCCGCCCCCCCCAGCATCACCCCTCCCCCCAGCAGCAGCGGGGCCCCCCCGCGCCCCCCCCGGGCTCCCCGGAGCCCTTGGCCGTGGTGGTGCTGCCGGGGGGGGCCGAGGGCGGCGGCGGGGGGGGGGGCGGCGGCGGCGCTGCCCCCGGAGCTGCTGGGGGGGGCGCGGGGGCGCTCGTGGTGCCGGGGCTCAGCCCCGAGGAGCTGGCGGTGACGGCGGCCGCAGAGGCGGCGGCGGCGGCGGCCACCGAGGAGGCCCAGGCCCAGGCCCAGGCCCAGGCGCTGGCGCTCCAGGCGGTGCTGCAGGCGGCCCAGCACGCGGTGCTGGGTGAGGGGGGGGCATGGGGGTACAGGGGGGCATGGGGGTACAGGGGGGCATGGGGGTACAGGGGGGCATGGGGGTACGGGGGGGTACAGGGGTGCTATGGGGGTACAGGGGTGCTATGGGGGGTACAGGGGTGCTATGGGGGTACAGGGGTGCTATGGGGGTACAGGGGTGCTATGGGGGTACAGGGGGGCATGGGGGTACAGGGGGGCATGGGGGTACAGGGGTGCTATGGGGGTACAGGGGGGGCATGGGGGTACAGGGGGGCATGGGGGTACAGGGGTGCTATGGGGGTACAGGGGTGCTATGGGGGTACAGGGGTGCTATGGGGATGCAGGGGTGCTATGGGGGGTACAGGGGGGCATGGGGGTACAGGGGTGCTATGGGGTACAGGGGTGCTATGGGGGTACAGGGGTGCTATGGGGGGTACAGGGGGGCATGGGGGTACAGGGGGGGTACGGGGGGCATGGGGGTACAGGGGTGCTATGGGGGGTACGGGTGTGCTATGGGGTACAGGGGTGCTATGGGGGTACAGGGGTGCTATGGGGGTACAGGGGGCATGGGGGGTACAGGGGTGCTATGGGGGGTACGGGTGTGCTATGGGGGTACCATGGGGATACAGGGACCATGAGGGTATGGGGACACTGGGGACACTTGGGATATGGGACATCATGGGGATACAGGGGTGATATGGGGAGACCATAGTGGACAATGTCTCCATGGGGGTGGCACATGGGCAGGGTGGGCTTGGGACCCCCATATCCCACATCCCTTTATCTCGTATGCCATATTGCAGTATCCTTGTACCATGTATCGTGTATTACCGTATCTCTCACCCTACATCCCGTATCCCTATACCCTGTATCCCATATTCCCATATCCCACATCCCATATCCCAAATCCATATACCTCATATCCCACATCCCATATTCCTATACCCTGTATCCCGTATTCCTATATCCCACATCCCATATCCATATACCTCATATCCCACATCCCGTATTCCCGTATCCCACATGCCATATTCCATACCCATATACCTCATATCCCACATCCCATATTCCTATATCCTGTATCCCATATCCCACATCCCATATCCCAAATCCATATACCTCATATCCCACATCCCCTAGCCCATATCCCTATACGCTGTACCCCGTACCCCACATCCCGCCCCCAGGTCCCTTACCTCATCCCCCCTGTCCCGCAGGCACGGCGGAGCCCCTGGACAGCGGCGCGGAGCCCGGGGGGGCCCCCCCCGAGCTGGGGGTGCCCGAGGGCGCGGGGGGGCCCATCCCCATTGTGCTGACTCAGCAGGACCTGGCGGCGCTGGTGCAGCAGCAGCAGCAGCAGCAGCTCGAGGCCGCCCCCCCGGCACCCCCCCGGCGCCGCCGCCCCCCCCGGCCCCCCCCCAGCTCCCCACCGAGGCCTTGGCCCCCGCCGACAGCCTCAACGACCCCCCCGGCACCGACAGCAATGGACTGGGAGAGGTGGGGGCCGCCAGCGGAGCCCCCAGCGACGGTGAGTGCCCATTGACCCCATTGAGCCCCACTGATCCTATCGACTCCCATTGACCCCATTGAGCCCCACTGATCCTATCGACTCCCATTGAGGCCCATTGATCCTCATTGACACCATTGATCCCTTTAACCCCCATTGAGCCCCACTGATCCTATCGACTCCCATTGAGGCCCATTGAGCCCCACTGATCCTATCGACTCCCATTGACCCCATTGAGCCCCACTGATCCTATCGACTCCCATTGAGGCCCATTGAGCCCCACTGATCCTATCGACTCCCATTGAGGCCCATTGAGCCCCACTGATCCTATCGACTCCCATTGAGGCCCATTGAGCCCCACTGATCCTATCGACTCCCATTGACCCCATTGAGCCCCACTGATCCTATCGACTCCCATTGACCCCATTGAGCCCCACTGATCCTATCGACTCCCATTGAGGCCCATTGATCCTCATTGACACCATTGATCCCTTTAACCCCCATTGAGCCCCATTGATCCTATCGACTCCCATTGAGGCCCATTGACCCCACTGATCCTATCGACTCCCATTGAGCCCCATTGATCCTCATTGACACCATTGATCCCTTTAACCCCCATTGAGCCCCATTGATCCTATCGACTCCCATTGAGGCCCATTGACCCCACTGATCCTATCGACTCCCATTGAGGCCCATTGAGCCCCACTGATCCTATCGACTCCCATTGAGGCCCATTGAGCCCCACTGATCCTATCGACTCCCATTGAGCCCCATTGATCCTCATTGACACCATTGATCCCTTTAACCCCCATTGAGCCCCATTGATCCTATCGACTCCCATTGAGGCCCATTGACCCCATTGAGCCCCACTGATCCTATTGACTCCCATTGAGCCCCATTGATCCTCATTGACACCATTGATCCCATTAACCCCCATTGAGCCACATTGATCCCATTGATCTTGTTGAGCCCCACTGCGCCCCATTGACCACATTGGGCCCCATTGAGCCTCATTGACTCCCGTTGTCTCCCATTGACCCCCCCCCAGGCCTGGCCCCCCCCAGCGCCTTCGTGCCCCCCCGCCCGTGGTGGGCACCAGCCCGGCCAAGCTGCAGGCGGCCGCGGCCCTGGCAGAGGTGGCCAATGGCATCGAGAGCGTCTCCGTGGTGAGAGGGGGCTGCGGGGTCACTGGGGGGCAGCTGTGGGGCACAAGGGCTGGTTATGGGTCACTATGGGGTGGCTATGGGGCAGCTGTGGGTTACCATGGGGCACTTATGGGTCACTATGGGGCAGTTAGGGGTTACTGTGGGGCAGATATCGGTCCCTACGGGGCAGATCTGGGTCTGTATCGGTCGCTGTGGGTCCCTGGGGGTCACTGTTGGTCCCTATGGGTCACTGTGGGTCTCTGTGGGTCCTGGGGTGCAGAAGCAGGAGCCGCCCCCCCCGAAGGCGCTGCTCAAGAAGGAGAACCAATGGTTCGACGTGGGCGTCATCAAGGGCACCTCCATGATGGTGACGCACTACTTCCTGCCCCCCGAGGACGCGCCGCCACCGACGTGCGTGCCCTGCGGTCCTAGGGGTGTCTATGGGTCCCTATGGGTGCTCTGGGTCCCTGTGTGTGCTGTGGGTGCCCCTGTGGGTGCTCTGGGTCCCTATGGGTGCTGTGGATGCTGGGGGTCCCTGTGGGTGCTGTGGGTCCCTATGGATGCTGGATGCCCCTGTAGGTGCTGTGGGTCCTGGTGTTGAGGTCCCTATGGGTGCTGTAGGTCCCTTTGGTGGTTGTGAGTGCTGGGGGTCCCTCTGGGTCCCTGTGGGTGCTGGGGGTCCCTCTGGATGCTGTAGGTCCCTATGGGTGTTGTGAGTGCTGGGGGTCCCTATGGGTCCCTATGGATGCTGGATGCCCCTGTAGGTGCTGTGGGTCCCTCTGGATGCTGTAGGTCCCTATGGGTGTTGTGAGTGCTGGGGGTCCCTCTGGGTCCCTGTGGGTGCTGGGGGTCCCTGTGGGTGCTGTAGGTCCCTATGGGTGTTGTGAGTGCTGTGGGTCCCTCTGGGTCCCTCTGGATGCTGGGGTCCCTGTGGGTGCTGTAGGTCCCTATGGGTGTTGTGAGTGCTGGGCGTCCCTCTGGGTCCCTCTGGATGCCGGGGGTCCCTGTGGGTCCCTATGGGTGCTGTAGGTCCCTATGGGTGTTGTGAGTGCTGGGGGTCCCTCTGGATGCTGTAGGTCCCTATGGGTGTTGTGAGTGCTGGGGGTCCCTCTGGGTCCCTGTGGGTGCTGGGGGTCCCTCTGGATGCTGTAGGTCCCTATGGGTGTTGTGAGTGCTGGGGGTCCCTCTGGGTCCCTCTAGATGCTGGGGGTCCCTGTGGGTCCCTATGGGTGCTGTAGGTCCCTATGGGTGTTGTGAGTGCTGGGCGTCCCTCTGGGTCCCTGTGGGTGCTGTAGGTCCCTATGGGTGTTGTGAGTGCTGTGGGTCCCTCTGGGTCCCTCTGGATGCTGGGGGTCCCTGTGGGTGCTGTAGGTCCCTATGGGTGTTGTGAGTGCTGGGGGTCCCTCTGGGTCCCTCTGGATGCTGGGGGTCCCTGTGGGTGCTGTAGGTCCCTATGGGTGTTGTGAGTGCTGGGGGTCCCTCTGGGTCCCTCTGGATGCCGGGGGTCCCTGTGGGTCCCTATGGGTGCCCCACGCCTCGTGCCCCCGCAGGACGAGGCCGGGGGCGTCCCGGACCATTCCCAGCTGCGGCGCCAGGAGCTGCAGCCGGGCACCGCGTACAAGTTCCGCGTGGCCGGGGTGAACGTGTGCGGCCGCGGCGCCTTCTCCGAGCTGGCGGCCTTCAAAACCTGCCTGCCCGGGTACCCGGGCGCGCCCTGCGCCATCCGCATCAGCAAGGTACCGACCCACGGCCTGCCCCGTGGCACTGCCCCACAGAGACCTGCTTCCTGCCCCATAGCGTGACCCACAGCTTCAACCAACCCCCACAATCAGGGGGTTGGCCCCAAACACATCCTTCTGACTGTGTCCCCAACACCCCCATTGCCCCCATTATCCCCATTGCCCCCCATTACCCCCCATTACCCCCATTGCCCCCCATTACCCCCCATTACCCCCATTATCCCCATTGCCCCCCATTACCCCCCATTACCCCAATTGCCCCCATTACCCTCATTGCCCCATTGTCTCCATTACCAATTGCCCCATCACCCCCATTACCCCCCATTACCCCCATTATCCCCATTGCCCCCCATTACCCCCATTGCCCCATCACCCCCATTACCCCCCATTACCCCCATCACCCCCATCACCCCCATCACCCCCATTACCCCCATTGCCCCATCACCCCCATCACCCCCATTACCCCCATCACCCCCATCGCCCCCATCGCCCCCATCACCCCCATCACCCCCATTACCCCCATCACCCCCATTACCCCCATCACCCCCATCACCCCCATTACCCCCATCACCCCCATTACCCCCATCGCCCCCATCACCCCCATCACCCCCATTACCCCCATTGCCCCATCACCCCCATCACCCCCATTGCCCCCTGTGCCCGCAGAGCCCGGACGGGGCGCACCTGACGTGGGAGCCGCCGTCCGGTGACGTCCGGGCGCATCCTGGAGTACTCGGTTTACCTGGCGATCGCCGGCGGCGCGGCCGAGCCCCGGGGGGGCTCCGGTGCCGGTGCCGCGGGGGGGGGCGGGGGCCCGGCCCCGCTCGCCTTCATGCGGGTCTATTGCGGGCCCAGCCCCTCCTGCCTGGTGCCCGCCGGCAGCTTGGCCACGGCGCACATCGACCACAGCACCAAACCCGCCATCATCTTCCGCATCGCCGCCCGCAACGACAAGGGCTACGGCCCCGCCACGCAGGTGCGGTGGCTGCAGGGTGAGTGCGGGGCTGCCCCACACGTGCGGGGCTGGGCTCTGGTGTGGGTCCTGTGGGGCTGCAGGCCTGCCGTGCAGGTGGGTGATGGGACCCTGGGAGGCTGACCCACGTGTATGGGGCTGGGTTACGGTGTGGGTCCCACAGGTCTATGGGCATGCCATGCAGGTGGGTGACGGGGCCCTACGGGGCTGACCCACATGTATGGGGCTGGGCAGTGGTGTGGGTACTAAAGGGCTGTGTGCCTGCTATGCAGGTGGGTGATGGGACCCTATGGTCCTGCCCCACAGGGGCAGCCATGGGGCTGGGTGCAGGGGGTGAGAGCATCACCACAGGGGACGTGGCCGCAACTTGTGGGGCTGCAGCTCTTGCTGTGATGGGACTTGTGGGGCTAGAGGTGCCCCCCCATCACCCCCCAATTCCCGCCTCTGCCCCACAGAGTCCAGCAAGGACGGAGCCGGGGCCAAACCCGCCAGCAAGCGCCCGCTGTCTTCCCCCGACCTGTGAGTGGGATCGGGGGGATCTATGGGGCCTGGGGGGATGCTATGGGGGTGTCTCTGGGGCTGGGTTGGGGCACTGGGGGTCTTGCTGTGGGGCAGGAGAAATGGGCCTGGCCAAGCCGTGGGGTGTGTGGGGCTGGGCTACGGGGCAGCCCTGCCATGGCTGTGGGGTATCGCTATGGAGCAGCCCCACATCTCTACCCCCTCCCCCCCAGGAAATCCGCTCCAAAGAAGCCGAAGGCCGAAGGGCAGTGAAGGACCCCGCGGGCCCCTGCCCCATAGTGGGGGGGGGGAGGGACCGGAGGCCGCTGTGGGGCTCAGGCTCCGCTGTGGGGCAGGAGGGGGGAGAGGGGCAGGGGGGGATTTTTTTTACCTGTTGCAGTTGCTGGATGAAGTTTTGTACTCGCTGCCCCTCCCCCCACCGGCCCCCCCTGTACAGACCCCCGGGGGCCGCTATGGGGCAGCCATGGGGCGCTGTGGGGCAGCCCAGCCCCCCCCTCCCCCCCGTGTATTATAGTGTATTGGGGGCCCCTCCCCCCCGTAACTGTCGTTTTTGTGCTATTTTGAGAATTAAAAGACATTTTTTTGGAGAAAAAAATGGGGAGTTTGCTTGGGGGGGGAGGGGCAGGGGTGGGGTTGTGATGACGTAGAAGAGGCGTCCGAAGGAACGTCACCGCTTATTGGCTGTCGGGGGGGGGGGGGGGGGGGGGAGGAGCAGCGTTGCGGCAACCTCATTGGCTGGAGAAGGGCGGGAGGAGCGGGGGCCAGCGGCGCGCCCGGGTTTTGGCGGGAAAGAGCACGTGCTCCTGGCGCTGGTTGGCGGGAGCGGGGCCAGGCCCTTGCTGCCACTGACCCCCCCCTCCCCCATTGGGTCCTATTGGGGGGGGGCACCCCAATAGGCGGGGCCCCGGGGGGGGGTCAATGCGGATCAAAGCAGGGCTCATGAATGGGATCATTTATTGGGGGGGTCAAACGAGGCCGCACTCATGAGCCCCCTCCCCCCCCAGGGAACAGGCACAGCTGTGGGGCGGGGGGGCACGGGTGGGTTGGGGAGCACAGGGGGGTCCATGGCTCAGTCCGGGGGGGCACGGAAGGGTCTGTGCCTGTACTGGGGGGCACGGGAGGGCCCAGGCCTGGGGTCGGGGCTGGGGGGGGGCCCAGGCGTCACTTGGGGGGCACAGGGGGGGTCGTCACCCCCCACCTCGGTGTCGAGCCCATAGAGCCCCAGCAGCTCCCGCTCCAGCTCCTCCAGCTCTTCTTGGCCCAGTCCAGGGCTCAGCACCTGGGGGGGGGGACACAGCACCCATCACCCCAAGCACCCATAACACCCCCCCCAGCACCCATCACCCCAAGCACCCATAACACCCCCCCCAGCACCCATCACACCTCCCCAGCACCCATCACCCCAAGCACCCATAACACCCCCCCAGCACCCATCACCCCCCAGCACCCACCACCCCCCCATCAGCCTCTTGTAACCGCTCCTGGCCCCCCCCTAGCCCCCTTATAACCCCCCCATCACCCCCTTATGCCCCCCCTTTACCCCATAGCCCCCCCATGCCCCCCGTACCTGCCACCAGTGGGGGGGCGCGCCGGGGGGGGCCCCGCACCCGCACAGCTCCATGGCCAGGTGCAGCGCGGCGGCCGCCACGTGCTGGGGGGGGCTCTGCAGCCCCAGCCCCCCCGCGGCCCCGTCCCGCAGCAGCGCCCAGGCCACGCCCGGCGCCCCCCCCCGCCCCCCCCGCGCCCACTGCCCCAGCGCCAGCGCGAACTGAGCCAGGTACTGCGGGGGGAGGGGGAACGGGGGGGGTCAGGGGGGGCCCCCACAGCCCCGGATGGGGACTGGGGGGGTCCCAAGGGTGCTGGGAGGGTCCCATGGGTGCTAGGGGGCTTTCATGGGTGTCAGTGGGTGCTGGGGCATACCATGGGTGTCAATGGGTGCTAGGGGGGTTCCATGGGTGTCAGTGGGTCGCAGTGGCTGTCAGTGGGTCTGACAGGTGTCAGTGGGTGTCAATGGGTGCCTGTTACTGTGAGGGGGTCTCATAGGTGCCAACGGGTGTCAAGGGTTCCCATGGGTGTTAGAAAGTCCTGGGTGACCCACGGCTGCCAGTGGGTGCCAATGGGCGTCAACGGGTCCCAGAGGGTCCCATGGGTGTCACTGTGTATCAATGGGTGTCAACGGGTCCCAGTGGGTGTGAGGGGGTGTCAGTGGATGTCAGTGGGTGTCAATGGCTGTCACGGGGTGTCAATGGGTGCCAGCCCTCACCTTGTGCGCCTGCGCCAGGGGCAGGCGGAACCGCAGCACCCGCAGCACCCACAGCTCACACTGCATGAGGCTGTCCCGCAGCGCCCAGAACTCCGCGTCCAGCGCCAACGGGGGCACCCCAGGGTGCAGGCACCTGGACGGGGGGGGCACAGGGGCACCCAATGGGTGCTATGGGGGGCGGGCAGAGGCACCCATTGGGTGCTATGGGGGGGGGTCAGAGGCACCCATTGGGTGCTATGGGGGTCGGGTCAGAGGCACCCATTGGGTGCTATGGGGGGGGTCAGAGGCACCCATTGGGTGCTATGGGGTGGTCAGAGGCACCCAATGGGTGCTATGGGGGGCGGGCAGAGGCACCCATTGGGTGCTATGGGGGGGGTCCCCGGTACCTGTGGGTGACGTTGAGGAGGTCGCGGGCTCGCAGCGGGTCCCCTCGGCCTTGGCTGCGAGGGCGATGGCGGCGGCGGCCACGAGGTGGGGGTCGTGGGGGGCGCGGGCGCCCAGGGCCCGGCAGCACCGGTGGAAGGCGCCGCAGGCGGTGGCGACGGCGACCGAGCCCAGCCCCAGCTTCACGCCTGCCGCGGGCCCCGCCCACCCTGCGTTAGGCCACGCCCTCCCGGTCCCGCCTCCTCTCAATAGGCCACGCCTACCATGCCCCGCCTCGCCCTCCATAGACCACGCCCCTCTCTTTGCCACCACTCCCCAAGCTCCGCCCTTTCCCTAAGCCCCCGCCCCTCTCCCTTAGCCGCCACTCCCTCCCAGGCTCCGCCCTCTCCACAAGGCCCCGCCCCCTTTTTACCCCACCTCTCCCCCTTGGCTCCGCCCCTTTCCCCCAAGCCCCGCCCCCTCTCACCCGCCTCCATGATGAACCGCGCCACGCGGAAGCGAGCGCGAGCGTCCGGACCCTCCCCCTCCATGGCGGCCTGTGGGGCGTGGTTGCCTACGTCACCGCAGCGGCGACCCGTGACGTCACAGCGCAGAGAGGAACGTCACAGCGCGGCCCCACGGACGAGCGGAAGTCGACGTCATTTCTCCCCTCCCGTGACGTCTCCCAAAACCCCGCCCCTTCCCGCTATCCCTCTCTCCGCGCCCTCCGTCGTGACGTCACGGCGTTCCCTCCCGTCGCCGTGACGTCACGCCCGCGCCCGGCCCCTCCCCTCACCCGGCGGCGGCCGCAGGGAACCGCCGGCGGCGGCGGAGCCCGGCGCGTCCCGAGCACTTCCGGGGGCGGGACCTTCCCCTGCGCAGCCGCAGCCGCTCTGCTGTCTCCTACTGGCCCCGAGAGGCGGGACCTCAGCGCGGCCGCTCCACCAATCGCGATGTGCGCGCCAGATCGCGGCTAGGCGGGAAGCTTCCCCATTGGGCAACGTCCCCAGCGGGGGGCGGGCGAGTCCCTGAGGTAGCGACCAATCAGCGCGAACGGCGGAAATGGCGGCTGAGGCGGCGGCGGCGGTGGTGGCGCGGCTGCGGGTGAGGGGGATCCGGGACGGGGGGGGTCGGTAACGGGGTGGGAGGGGTGTCCGGTAAGGGGGAGGGGCTTCCGGTAACGGGGGTCGTCCGGTAACGGGGCGGGGGTCGGTAACGGGGGGGAGGGGTGTCCGGTAACGGGGAGGGCTTCCGGTAACGGGGGGGAGGGGTCGGTAACGGGGGGAGGGCTTCCGGTAAGGGGGGGGTGTCTGGTAACGGGGGAGGAGGGGTGTCCAGTAACGGGGGGGGTTAACTGGGGAAAGGGATCGGGTAACGGGGGCGGGAGTGTCCGGAACCGGGGGGGGGAGGGGTTCGGTAACGGAGGGGGTTTCCGGTAACGAGGGGGAGGGGTTCGGTAACGGGGTGGTCTGGTAATGGCGGGGGGGGTCCCGGTAAAGGGGGGGTGTGTTCCGGTAACCGGGGGCGGTTCCGTTAACGGGGGGGGGTCCGGTACCGGAGGGGAGTCCAATAACGGGGGGGGGGGGGGCCCAGTACATCCGGTACAAGCGGTCACTGCCCCCCCAGGCCCTGCCGAGCTCCCCCCCCGGGCTGGAGGCGCCGCTGGAGCCCGGGGCCGCGCTGCGGCTGCTCTGCACCCCCTCGCGCCCGCGCCTGGCGCTGCTCGAGTGGATCTGTTGCCGGTAACGGGAACCGGGGCCGTGTCCGGTACCGGGGGTCTGGGCCCCTGTGACCGGTACTGGGGGGGTCCCACACTGCTTCCCTCTCCCCCCCGCAGCGTGAACCCTCCCCTCGCCAAGCGCTTGGATGAGCTCCGGCATGGGCCCGAGAGAGCGCGGCTGAGAGGTGGGAACCCCCAAACTCCCCCATTGACCCCCCCTATTGCCCCCCCACTTACTCCCATTGATTCCCCATTCCCCCCATTGAACCCCCATATCCTCCCCATTGATCCCCCAGGACCCCCCATTTAGCCCCCATATTGCCCCCATTGACCCCCCCCAGCCCCCCCATTGACCTCCCTGGACCCCTCTATTGCCCCCCTATTTACCCCCCATTGATCCCCCCGGACCCCCCATTGATCCCCCCCAGAACCCCCAATGGACCTCCCCCATTGCTCACCCTGTTGACTCCTCCTCCCGTTGATCCCCCCCAAACCCCCCCATTGCACCCCCAGAGCTGGCGGCATTGGCGGAGGAGCTGATGCTGAGCGAGGCCGAGGACACAGCGCTGGTGGAGGTGGGTCCATGGGGGGGATGTTTTGCGGGGGGGTGGTTTTTTTTGGGGGGGTCCCCCCCATTCTCTGTGCTTGTGCCCCCCCAGGGCACAGCACCCCCCGAGCAGCAGCTGGGGTTCATCAGGGACCTGCTGGATGCGGCCCCCTCCAGGGAGGAGGAAGAGGAAAATGCTCGGAGCAGGTGAGGACCCCCTCAAAGTGGGGACTCCTCCAAAATGGGGACCCCCCCATAGCAGCTGCCCCCCACCCCCCCAAGGGGGCTTGAATCCATTCTAGGCCCTGGTTCTGCCCCCCAGCATCCTGCTCCGCGCCAGCACCTTCCTGCAGGAGGTCCTGGAGTCCCCCGAGGGGGTGGCGGTGCTGAACCCCCCCCCGCTGAGCCCCAGCCCCGGGACCCCCCCCGGGAACCCCCCACCCCGCCTGGGGGAGCTGGAGCTGGAAGCGGAGCTGGGGGAGGCCCAGAAGCACCTGGAGATGATGGAGGCCGAGGTGAGGGGGGGCATGGGGGGGTTTGGGGGCGCCCATTCGGGGGGCTGGGAGTGCCCATTGGGGTGAGCATGGGGGAGTTTGGGGCTGTCCATTGGGGCCACCAACTGGGGGGAGTCTGGGGGCACCCATTGGGGTGCCGACTGGGGGTGCCCATGGGGGTGTTTGGGGGTGCCCATGGTGGGGGCCTGGGGGCACCCTTTGGGATTGCTCTGGGGGGTGCACATTGGGGGTGCTCATGGGGGGTTTTGGGGGTGCCCAAGGGGCGGGTTGGGGGTGCCCATTGGTGGGGGGTTGGGGGTACCCAGTGGGGTGCCCATTGGGGGGTCTAAGCCCCATTGTCCCACAGAGCCCCGAGCTGCGGGGGCCCCCGGGCCCGGTCCCCCCCCTGCTGCCCGTTGGACAGGCCCTGGCCGCTCTGGCCTCTGCTTTTGTGGGGACAGGGCTGGGGGTCCCCCAGACCCATGCGCAGGGAGCAGCACCCCCCAAGCTCGCCCCATGTGGCCCCATGGCCCTCCCCGTGTGCCGGCGCCTGAGGCACCTCCAGCAGGTGGGGGGGACTCTAAAGATTGGGGGGCCAATAGGGGAGGCTTGGTGAGAGCGTGGGCCCTATAGGGGAATATGGGGAGGGGGGGGATTGGGTCCCAAGGAAAGGTTTTGGGGGGGGTCTATGGGTCCTATAGGGGAGGATTTGGGGGCCTCCTGAGCCCCATGGGAGCGTGTTGGGGGGCATCCTAAGTCCCCCAGGGAAGCACTCGGGGCGATCTCTGGGCCCTATAGGGAGATACTGGGGTGGGGGGGGATGGGGCATGGGTCCTATAGGGGAGGACTGGGGGTGTCCATGGGGGGGGCTTGGGAGTGCCCATGGGGGGGTTTGGGGGTGCCCATCGGGGGATTTGGGGTTGCCCATGGGTGGTTCTGGGGGTGTCGATGAGGGGGTCTGGGGGTCCCTGCCCCCCACTTCCCCCCCTGTTCTCCCCCCAGGGCCTGGAGGCCATGACCCTGCTGGGGGACCTGGCCATGGAGGCTGAGGGGAGCTGGCGCCATGCAATGGGTAAGCAGGGGGCACACCAATTCCTAAGGGGGGGCACCTCAACACCTAATGGGGGGGCCTTTTGGGGTGTAGGTGGGTCACTTAGGATAAAAGGGGGTTGATTTGGTTTGGGAATGGGGGGGCTATCGGGGGTCTTATGGGGGGATTTGGGGGCGCAGGGGGTTTATTGGGGTACCGAGGGCAGGTTTTGGGGTACAGGGGGTTGGGGTATGGTGGGATCCTTTAGGGTATATGGGGGGGTTTGGGGTGCAGGGGCTCTTTCATGGTGCTGTGGGGGGTCATTCATTGGGGGAGGGTTAGGGCTTCTCTATCACATGGGGGGGGGGCCTATTTGAGGGTCCCCCCCCCATTTCTCCCCCCACAGAAACCAGGGTGGCCACCCTGCAGCAGCGCTTCAAGGGCTCCCTCCATGACTGACCCCCCCCGTGTCCCCCCCACATTGGTTCCTTCCCTTTCCAGGAGGACACGTTTGGGCTGTTCCACTCCCCATTGCGGGGGCAGGGTGTGGGGTGGTCCCCAGGCCCCCCCCAGACCAATGGCTTCTATTTTAGGTGGGGGGGGGGCCGGGGGGGGCCCGGCACTGTTTCAGGCCCTATAAGGAAGGAGCAGCAGGGTCGGGGCCGTGTTTACACTGAACCCGGCGTGACTCAGCTTTGGGGGGGCCAGATTCCGCGGGGGGGAGGTAAAGCCTCCCTGTGACGTGTCCACACCCCCCCTTCCCTCCCCCCCCCCGGATTCCTGCTGGGGTGAGATCATCCTGGTGGAGCTGCCCCCCCCCAAAGTGGCTTAAAGGGGGTAAATCCCCCCCCGCCCAGGGCCCTTAGAGCATCATTGGGGGGGTAAACCCCCCCCCGGGGCCCATAGAGCATCACTGGGGGGGTAACCCCCCCCCTTGGTGCCCCCTGAGCCCCTATCTCCTGTGGGTCCAGGTGCACACAGCTCCACAGGGATGTAACACACATGTGCATGCGGTACAGACGTGGAGCAGGCGTGTTGGTGCGTGTGGGAGCGACAGAACACGCCTAGAACAGGCATGTGGGAGCCTGCACACGCGTGTAACAGGTGTTGGGCTGGGGGGCCCCGGGGTGCACGCAGAGCCGTGTGTGTATGTATGTGCAGCTCCTTGGACACGTGTAATAGGTGTGAGCCATGGGGCATGTTTGCACGTGTGGCGCCACGCACACGCATGTAACACGCGTGTTTGCAGTGACGCAGCCCCCGCACAGGCGTGTAATGTACATAGAACACATATGTAACATGGGACCCTCTTGCATTAATTCCCCCCGGTTAATGCCCCCCAGCGCTATCAGGGCTGGAGCAGCCGCTTCCGGCGCTGCCTCGTTTCCTGCCCCATAGGGTCCTATAGGGCCCCACAGCTCCCGAATGGGCCCCCCCTTCCCCATAGTCCCTAAGGGTCCTCCCCCAGCTCTCCCCCATAGAATCCATATGGGGCTTCCTTGGCCAAGGGGCAGCGCAGATCCCGTGTCCCCTATAGGCACCCTTGCTCCATAGGGGCCCACCAAGACCCTTTACTGGCCTTAACTGCCCCACATCATCCCTATAGGTCTGCACACGCCATAGGGCCCATGGAGCCCCTCTTCTGCCCAGAGCATCCCCATAGCCCCACCTCACCCCACTGAGGCCCCAAAGGGCTCCTCTCCTGCTCTATAGGTCCCCTTGTAGGCCCCCCATCCTATAGGGCACCTGCACACTGTGAGTCCCTATACTCCTCCATCCCACTCTATGGGATCCATGTACTCCCCACAGCTCTATGGGACCCAACAAAACCCCCATGCCCTATATCTCCCACATCCCACCCTATGGATCCATATATCCCCCCACATCCCACCCTATGGGTCTTTATATCATCCTCATCCCACTGTGGGTCCCAATATCTCCCACATCCCACCCTGTGGGTCCCTGTATCTCCCACGTCCCACCCTATGGGTCCCTATATCCCCCACATCCCACCCTATGGATCCCCATATCCCACCCTACGGGTCCCTATATCCCCCCACATCCCACCCTATGGGTCCCTGTATCCCCCACATCCCACCCTACGGGTCCCTATATCCCCCACATCCCACCCTATGGGTCCCTATATCCCCCACATCCCACCCTATGGGTCTCTATATCCCCCCATGCCCCATATACCCCCTGCCCCACCCCATAGGTTCCTATACCCCCCTATGAGCCCCTATAGCCCCCCATGCCCTGTACCCCCCCATGTGACCCCCCCGCCCCTCCCGCTCCCCCCCCCCCCCCCCCAGGGGGCGGGGCCTGCGCTCCCCGTTACCAATTAAGGCTCCGCGCGGCAGCACCGGCCGCTCCCCCCCCAGCACCGGCACCGGCGGCAGCAGCGGCCCCGGAGCCGAGCAGAGCGGAACCGAGCTGAGCGGTGAGCGCGGCCGGGAGCGCCCATGGCCCCTATGGGGGAAACCATGGAGGGAGATGGGGACCCCCCCCCCGACAAGGAATGGGGGGACCCCGTTTTTGGGGTCCAGGGTCTTTGGGAGCGCAATGGGTGCAGGGGAGCCCCGCTTTGGGGGCTGCTTTAGAGGGGTCTCAATTGGGGGGACCCAAAGAGGGGGTCTCCTAAATGGGGGTGCCCTCTATGGGGAACTCTGCAGGGGATGGATGGGTGGGGATCCCTGCTATGGGGTGGAATGGAGTACAGTGGAGGGGGATCCCTGCTATGGGGGTCCTTGTCTGTGGGGTTCAGGGGATATCCCCGCTATGGGGGTCCCTGTCTATGGGGTGCAATGGGGTTCAGGGGGGCTCCTTGCTATGGGGGTCTCTGGGGTGCAGTGGGGTTCAGGGGGAGTCCCCGCTCTATGGGGGTACCTATCTGGAGGTGCAGAGGGGGTGTCCCCTCTCTATGGGATGCAGTGGGTTCAGGGGGTGTCTGTGGGGTTCAGGGGGTGCAGTGTGGTCCCTGTCTGGGGTGCAATGGGATGCAGGGGGTTACAGGCGGATGCATTGGGATGCATTGAGATGCATTGGGGTGCATGGGGATGAGCTGGGATGCGGGGGATGCGCTGGGATGCTTTGGAATGTGCTGGGATGTGATGGGATGCACTGGGATACATTGGGATGTACTGGAATGCACTGGGATGTGATGGGATTCTTTGGGATGCATTGGGATGTGATGGGACGCATCAGGATGCACTGGGATACATTGGAGTGTGCTGGGATTCTTTGGGATGCACTGGATATACTGGAATGCAATGGGCTGCATGGGGATGCGTTGGGATGTGCTGGGCTGCATGGGGATGCGTTGGGATGTGCGGGGATGCATTGGAATGTGATGGGATGCACTGGAATGCATTGGGATGTGATGGAATGCAGTGGGACGCACTGGGATGCAGTGGGTGCATTGGGATGCAATGGGTGCATTGGGAAGCACTGGGATGCAGTGGGACGCACTGGGATGCAATGGGTGCATTGGGATGCAGTGGGACGCACTGGGATGCAATGGGTGCATTGGGAAGCACTGGGATGCAGTGGAACGCACTGGGATGCAATGGGTGCATTGGGATGCAGTGGGACGCAGTGGGATGCAATGGGTGCATTGGGAAGCACTGGGACGCACTGGGATGCAATGGGTGCATTGGGAAGCACTGGGACGCACTGGGATGCAATGGGTGCATTGGGAAGCACTGGGATGCAATGGGTGCATTGGGAAGCACTGGGATGCAGTGGGATGCAATGGGTGCATTAGGATGCAGTGGGACGCACTGGGATGCAATGGGTGCATTGGAAGCACTGGGACGCACTGGGATGCAATGGGTGCATTGGGAAGCACTGGGATGCAGTGGGATGCAATGGGTGCATTAGGATGCAGTGGGATGCAATGGGTGCATTGGGAAGCACTGGGATGCAGTGGGACGCGCAGGGGGCGCAGCGCGCTCCCGTCCGTGCGCGCTCCCGTCCGATGTCTCCCCTCCCTCCCCCCGTGTCCCCTCCCCTCAGCCCGCCCCCCCCTCCCCTCCGCCATGAGCGCAGCCGGGCGGGCTCGGGCGCAGGAGCCGCCGTTGTCCCGGGGCGAGGCCGCGGACGGGGAGATGCCGGCGACCGAGAAGGAGCTGGCGGAGGACGCGCCCTGGAAGCGCATCCAGCAGAACACGTTCACGCGGTGGTGCAACGAGCACCTGAAGGCGGTGCAGAAGCGCGTGGGGAACCTGCAGACGGACCTGGGGGACGGGCTGCGCCTGATCGCGCTGCTCGAGGTGCTCAGCCAGAAGAAGCTCGGCCGCCGCTACAACGCGCGCCCCACGTTCCGCCAGATGCAGCTCGAGAACGTGTCCGTGGCGCTCGACTTCCTCGAGAGGGAGAACATCAAGCTCGTGTCCATCGGTGAGCGGCGCCGGAGGGGGCTACACGGAGAGACCCTGTCCGGAGAGACCCTATAGACAGAGACCCTGTACAGAGAGACCCTGTACGGAGAGACCCTGTACAGAGAGACCCTGTACAGAGAGACCCTATAGACAGAGACCCTATACAGAGAGACCCTATACAGAGAGACCCTATACAGAGAGACCCTGTACGGAGAGACCCTATAGACAGAGACCCTGTACAGAGAGACCCTGTACGGAGAGACCCTGTACAGAGAGACCCTATAGACAGAGACCCTATACAGAGAGACCCTATACAGAGAGACCCTATACAGAGAGACCCTGTACGGAGAGACCCTATAGACAGAGACCCTATACAGAGAGACCCTATACAGAGAGACCCTGTACGGAGAGACCCTGTACAGAGAGACCCTGTACGAAGAGACCCTATAGACAGAGACCCTATAGAGATCCTATAGATGGAACTCCTATGCAGAGAGACCCTATAGACAGAAACCCTATAGAGACCCCATAGGGAGAAACCCTATAGAGAGAAGCCCTATGGAGACCTTATAGGGGCCCTATAGAGACCCTATAGATGGAACCCCTATAGAGAGAAACCCTATAGGAACCCCTTAGAG
The DNA here is from genome assembly GCF_033815535.1 of Pezoporus flaviventris. Taxonomy (NCBI): domain Eukaryota; kingdom Metazoa; phylum Chordata; class Aves; order Psittaciformes; family Psittacidae; genus Pezoporus; species Pezoporus flaviventris. The sequence goes on along the minus strand of NW_026893276.1, from coordinate 11,741 downwards.
ACCCTGTAGAGACCTTATAGAGCCACCATACAGACCTTATAGATAGAGACCCTGTAAGGAGGCTATAAAGACCCTATAGATGGAACCCCTATAGAGACCCTGTAGGGACCTTACAGAGAGAGACCCTATAGAGACCTTACACAGACCTCATACAGACCCCATAGATAGAGACCCTGTAGAGACCCTATACAGACCCTGTAGGGACCCCATAGAGCCCTCATAGAGACCCTGTAGGGACCCTATAGATAGAGGCCCTACAGAGACCCTATAGAGACCCTGAAGAAACCCTATAGATACTCTATAGAAACCTTATAGATAGCCTATAGAGACCCTACAGAGACACTATGGATAGAACCCGTATTGATAGAACCCCTAAAGACACCCTATAGAGCCCCATGGATACTTACGGAGCCTTTATAGAGCCCAATGGGTGCTTATAGAGCTCCATGAGTGCTTATGGGGGCCCAATAGAACCACACAGGTTCTTATAAAGCCCCACAGGTCCCTATAGCATCCCCCAACCCCTCTAGCGCCCCCCGGGCCCATGCGGTGCCCCATAAAGCTCTGTAGGACCCCATAAAGCCCTGTACCACCCCACAAAGCCCTATAGCGCTCCATAGAGCCTTATAGAGCCCTACAGAGCCCTAGGGCCCATGGAGCACCCCACAGGGTGCAGGGGTGCCTTAAGGAGACCCCCGGGGGGGGGGTAGGGGGAGGGGTGCTAAGGGGAGATCCCCCCCCCGAACCCCCTGTAGTAATGGGGGGGGTTCAGGGGGCCCCCCATGGCAATCGGGTGCCTTTGCTCCCCCGCATCCTGGACACCCCCGCCTTGCGACCCCCCTTTTGTGGGGACTCCCCCCATGAGCCCCCTTTTTGCCCCCCCCCCCAGGGCTCCATCGAAGCCCCCCCCCCCATCTCCCCCTCCATTTTGGGCCCCCCCGATCTCCTCCGGCCCCTCCCGCCCCATGGCCCATAACAAAGGAGGTGGGGGGGGGGCCCGCTCCCATCACAAGAATGCGGGGGGGGGCGGGGGTCCCGCTGCCGCCGGGGCGGGGCCGGGCCATGGGGGGGTCCCGATAGGGAGGGGGGGTTCCGATGGGAGGGGGGGTCCCGGGGGAGGCCCTGCGGCTCCCCACATCCTGCAGACACTGATTGCGGCGCTGCCGCCCCCCCACCGAGGGGTCCCAATGGGGGGGGCCGGAGAGGGGGGTCCCCGGGGGGCGGGGCCTCGCTGGAGCCCGAGCCCATATAAGGCCAAAAAATGTTGGAGCGGGGGGCGGGGCCGGGGAGGGGCCGGGGGTCCCATCCCCCACTCGCGGCACCGCCCCCCCCCCGGACCCCCCCGCGGCGCGGGAACGCGCCGGGACCCCCCCATGGGCGATAACGGGGACCCAGGACCCCCCCATAGCCCTTAATGGGTACCCAGGACCCCCCCATAGCCCTTAATGGGGACCCAGGACCCCCCCATGGCCCTTAATGGGTACCCAGGACCCCCCCATGGCCCTTAATGGGGACCCGGGACCCCCCCATAGCTCTTAATGGGGACCAGAGACCCCCCATGGCCCTTAATGGGGACCTGGGACCCCCCCATGGCCTTAATGGGGGCCTAAAACCCCCCATAGCCCTTAATGGGGACCAGGGACTCCCCCATAGCCCTTAATGGGGACCCGGGACCCCCCCAGGCCACTGCTGAGGGCCCGGATGTGCCCCCCTCAAGGGGTGGGCTCCGCCCCCTGCCCTGACCCCCCCAAACCGCTCATGGGGGCCCACGAGTTCCCCCCCCATGGTCTCTGGGCTCTTCCACGCCATCGATGGGCGCCAGGCCCCCCCCGCCTCTCCTGCCCCCCCATTGCCTGAGTCATTGCCACGGCCCCCTTATGGCCCATGGCCCCCCCATGGCCCCCCCATGGCCCCCTTATGGCCCCTTTATGGGCCGTGCTCCCTTTGTGTCCCTTCTTGGCCTTCTATAGCCCATGTCCCCCCATATCCCATGTTCCCCTTATGGCCCATGGCCTCCCTATAGCCCATGTCCCCCCATATCCCATGTTCCCCTTATGGCCCATGGCCTCCCTATAGCCCATGTCCCCCCATGTCCCTCTTATGTCACGTGTCCCAAGTGCCCTGTGTCCCGTGTCCCCCTTATGGCCCATGTCCCCCTTACGCTGTGTGATCCATGCCCCATACCCTGTGATAGCCCCCTGTGACGATTCCCCCCGATGATGATGGCCCCCTGTGATGACTCCCCCCTATGATGATACCCCCCTATGATGGTACACCCCCCGTGATGCCCCCCCATGATGACACCCCCCTATGATGATACTCCCCCTATGATAATTCCCCTCTATGAAGATGCCCCCCCATGATGATTCCCCCCATGATGATTCCTCCCATGATGGTACCCCCCATATGATGATACCCCCATGATGATTCCCCCCATGATGGTACCCCCCCTTGATGCCCCCCTATGATGACGCCCCCCATATGATGACACCCCCCTGTGATGACGCCCCCTCTGACGACGCCCCTCTGGCGCCCCCCGGTGGCGCCCCGCCGCCGCTGCCCCGCAGACAGCAAAGCGATCGTGGATGGGAACCTGAAGCTGATCCTGGGGCTGGTGTGGACGCTGATCCTGCACTACTCCATCTCCATGCCCGTGTGGGACGAGGAGGACGAGGAGGAGGCCAAGCGGCAGACACCGAAGCAGCGGCTGCTGGGCTGGATCCAGAACCGCCTCCCCCAGCTGCCCATCACCAACTTCAGCCGCGACTGGCAGAGCGGGCGCGCGCTGGGAGCGCTGGTGGACAGCTGTGCCCCCGGTGAGATGGGGGCAATGGGGCAATGGGGGTAATGGGGGCAGTGGGGGAGCTGGTGGACAGCTGTGCCCCCGGTGAGATGGGGGGCAATGGGGCAATGGGGGTAATGGGGGCAGTGGGGGAGCTGGTGGACAGCTGTGCCCCCCGGTGAGATGGGGGGCAATGGGGCAATGGGGGTAATGGGGGCAGTGGGGGAGCTGGGGGACAGCTGTGCCCCCGGTGAGATGGGGGGCAATGGGGCAATGAGGGTAATGGGGGCAGTGGGGGAGCTGGGGGACAGCTGTGCCCCCGGTGAGATGGGGGGCAGTGGGGCAATGAGGGTAATGGGGGCAGTGGGGGAGCTGGGGGACAGCTGTGCCCCCGGTGAGATGGGGGCAATGGGGCAATGGGGGTAATGGGGGCAGTGGGGGAGCTGGGGGACAGCTGTGCCCCCGGTGAGATGGGGGCAATGGGGCAATGGGGGTAATGGGGGCAGTGGGGGGAGCTGGGGGACAGCTGTGCCCCCGGTGAGATGGGGGGCAATGGGGCAATGGGGGTAATGGGGGCAGTGGGGGAGCTGGGGGACAGCTGTGCCCCCGGTGAGATGGGGGCAATGGGGCAATGAGGGTAATGGGGGCAGTGGGGGAGCTGGGGGACAGCTGTGCCCCCGGTGAGATGGGGGGCAATGGGGCAATGGGGGTAAGGGGGGTAATGGGGGCAGTGGGGGAGCTGGGGGACAGCTGTGCCCCCGGTGAGATGGGGGCAATGGGGCAATGGGGGTAATGGGGGCAGTGGGGGAGCTGGGGGACAGCTGTGCCCCCGGTGAGATGGGGGCAATGAGGGTAATGGGGGCAGTGGGGGAGCTGGGGGACAGCTGTGCCCCCGGTGAGATTGGGGTAATGGGGTAATGGGGCCAGTGGGGCAGCTGGGGGACAGCTGTGCCCCCGGTGAGATGGGGGAAATGGGGGGCAAGGGGGTAATGGGGGCAGTGGGGGAGCTGGGGGACAGCTGTGCCCCCGGTGAGATGGGGGAATGGGGGTAAATGGGGTAATGGGGGCAGTGGGGGAGCTGGTGGACAGCTGCACGCCCAATGAGATGGGGGGCAATGGGGGTAATGGCAGTTAATGGGGCAACGGGGGGAATGGGGACATACGGGGCAATGGGGGTGCTGTTGGACAGCTGTGCCCCTGGTGAGATGGGGCCAAAGGGGGTAATGAGGGTAATGAGGACATATGGGACAATGGGGGTAATGGGGCAATGGGGTTAATGAGGGTAATGGGGACATGGGGGCAATGGGGGTAATGGGGGAAAATGGGAGCAATGGGGCAATGGGGGCCCTGGTGGAGAGCTGTGCCCCTGATGAGCTGGGGACAATGGGGCACTGGGGACTTGGGGGGCAATGGGGACAGGGGATGTAGAGACATGTGGCTATGGGGCACTGGGAGGCAATAGGGGGCACTATGGCCATGGGCTATGGGGCACTGGGGGGCACTGTGACCATGGGCCCATTGGTGACACTGTCCCCCCCCCAGGGCTCTGCCCCGACTGGGACTCGTGGGACCCCAGCAAGAGACCCCAGCAAGCCGGTGGAGAACGCGCGCGAGGCCATGCAGCAGGCGGACGAGTGGCTCGGCATCCCCCAGGTGCGGGGGGCACCCCAGCACCCACTGACCCCTATGGGGCACCCCCACCACCCATTGACCCCATGGGGTACCCCCCTGCACCCACTGACCCCCATGGGCGCCCCCCAGGTGATCACCCCCGAGGAGATTGTGGACCCCAACGTGGACGAGCACTCGGTCATGACCTACCTGTCCCAGTTCCCCAAGGCCAAGCTGAAGCCGGGGGCCCCCCTGCGCCCCAAACTCAACCCCAAGAAGGCGCGAGCCTACGGCCCTGGTAAGGGGAGGCCCCAGAGATTGGGGTCACCTCTAAGAGGGGAGCTCACCATAGGGACAGGGGGCAGAGGGTGTGGGGCAGGGAGCCCCATAGTGTGCAGTGCCGTGGGGCTGGGTGCCCCATAGTGTGCAGTGCCGTGGGGCTGGGTGCCCCATAGCAGCCCTGCCATGGGGCTGGCCCCCCCCATCCTGCAGGCATCGAGCCCACTGGGAACGTGGTGAAGCAGCGAGCGGAGTTCACGGTGGAGACCATCAGTGCCGGGCAGGGGGAGGTGCTCGTGTACGTGGAGGACCCGGCTGGGCACCGCGAGGAGGTGGGTGCTATGGGTGCTATGAGTGCCATAGAGTGCTGTGGGTTCCTTGGGTGCTGTGGGTGCCATGGGTGCTATGGGTGCCATGGGCCACTGGGGGTCTCACATCTCCCCCCCCCCATAGGCTAAGGTTGTGGCCAACAACGACAAGAACCGGACCTTCTCCGTGTCGTACGTGCCCAAAGTGACCGGCATTCACAAGGTGGGGCTGCAGCAATGGGGCTCTATGGGGCTCGGGGGGGTTCTGTGGGGCTCAGGGGGCTGAGGGGCTCCAAGGGGGTGGCCTCAGTAGGGGAGGTCCTGGAGCTGTGGGAACAAGGCCAGGGGAGGATCCAGCAACTCCTCTATGGAGCCATCGAGCTCCCATGGAGCCATTGAGGACATTGAGTTCCCCTATGGAGCCATTGAGCTCCCCTATGGAGTCATTGAGGACATTGAGCTCCCCTATGGAGCCATTGAGCTCCCATGGAGCCATTGAGGACATTGAGTTCCCCTATGGAGCCATTGAGCTCCCATGGAGCCATTGAGGACATTGAGCTCCCCTATGGAGTCATTGAGGACATTGAGCTCCCCTATGGAGCCATTGAGGACATCGAGCTCCCATGGAGCCATTGAGGACATTGAGCTCCCCTATGGAGTCATTGAGGACATTGAGCTCCCCTATGGAGCCATCGAGCTCCCATGGAGCCATTGAGGACATTGAGCTCCCGTATGGAGCCATTGAGCTCCCGTATGGAGTCATTGAGGACATTGAGCTCCCCTATGGAGCCATTGAGCTCCCATGGAGCCATTGAGGACATTGAGCTCCCCTATGGAGTCATTGAGGACATTGAGCTCCCCTATGGAGCCATTGAGCTCCCCGTATGGAGTCATTGAGGACATTGAGCTCCCCTATGGAGCCATCGAGCTCCCATGGAGCCATTGAGGACATTGAGCTCCCCTATGGAGCCATCGAGCTCCCATGGAGCCATTGAGGACATTGAGCTCCCCTATGGAGCCATTGAGCTCCCGTATGGAGTCATTGAGGACACAGAGCCTGGACAGTGATCCAGCAGCTCCCATATGGAGCCATTGGGAACACTGAGCTCCCCTGTGGAGCCATTGAGTTCCCCTATGGAGCCATTGAGGACACTGAGCTCCTCTATGGCCCCATTGATCTGCCCCGGCCCCACTGATCTGCCCCAGCCCCATTGATCTGGCCTGGCCCCACTGAGCCCCGCTGCCCCGCAGGTGTCGGTGCTGTTCGCGGGGCAGAACATCGCCAAGAGCCCCTTCGAGGTGCAGGTCGGGCGCGCCGCCGGCGACGCCTCGAGGGTCACAGCGCAGGGCCCCGGCCTCGAGCCCACCGGGAACGTGGTCAACCGGGGCACCCACTTCGACATCTTCACTGCCGGTGAGCGGGGGGGACAAGGGGGGCAATGGGGGACTCGGGGGTCTCTAAGGGGGGGTTAGGGGGGTCTGAAGGTGTCTAAAGGGGCTTGGGGGGCTCTGAAAGTGCTTGGGGGGCTCTTAAGGGGAGGTTTGGGGGGGTCTGAATTGGGGGGTCTGAATTGGGGGTCAGGGGGGTTTGGGGGCTCTAAAAGGGGATTTGGGGGGCCTCTAAGGGGGTTTGGGGAGGATTGGGGGGGTTGGGGGGTCTAAAGGGGTACGGGGGGCTCTGAAGGGGGTTTGGGGGCTCTAAGAGGGGGTTTGGGGGGTCTAAAGGGGTTTGGAGGGCTCTGAAGGGGGTTTGGGGGCTCTGAAGGGGGTTTGGGGGCTCTAAGAGGGGGTTTGGGGGGTCTAAAGGGGTTTGGAGGGCTCTGAAGGGGGTTTGGGGGCTCTAAGAGGGGGTTTGGGGGCTCTGAAGGGGGTTTGGGGGCTCTAAGAGGGGGTTTGGGGGCTCTGAAGGGGGTTTGGGGGCTCTAAGAGGGGGTTTGGGGGCTCTGAAGGGGGTTTGGGGGCTCTAAGAGGGGGTTTGGGGGCTCTGAAGGGGGTTTGGGGGGTCTAAGAGGGGGTTTGGGGGCTCTGAAGGGGGTTTGGGGGGTCTTGGGGGGTCTAAAGGGGTTTAGGGGGGTCTGAATTGTGGGTCGGGGGGTTTGGGGGGCTCTGGGGGTGTTGGGGGTCCCGCCCCCCCGCCGGTGCCGGCCGCGCTGACCCCGCGGTGCCTCTGCGCAGGCGCGGGCCCGGGCGAGCTCGAGGTCTCCATCGCGGACCCGAGCGGCCGCCGGGGGGCGCTGGAGGCGCCGCTGGAGCCCCGCGGGGACGGCGCCTTCCGCTGCTCGTACCGGCCCGCGGCCGAGGGCGCGCACAGCGTGCACGTGACCTACGGCGGAGTGCCCATCCCCCGGAGCCCCTTCAGCGTCCACGTGGGGCAGGGTGAGCCCCACCTCCCCCCACCATGGGGTCTGCCCCACAGATGGGGTCTGTGCTCCTGCCCCACAGATGGGGTCTGTGCTCCTGCCCCACAGATGGGGTCTGTGTGCTCCTGCCCCACAGATGGGGTCTGTGCTCCTGCCCCATAGATGGGGTCTGTGCTCCTGGCCCATAGATGGGGGTCTGTGCTCCTGCCCCACAGATGGGGTCTGTGTGCTCCTGCCCCACAGATGGGGTCTGTGTGCTCCTGCCCCACAGATGGGGTCTGTGCTCCTGCCCCACAGATAGGGGTCTGTGCTCCTGGCCCATAGATGGGGGTCTGTGCTCCTGCCCCACAGATGGGGGTCTGTGCTCCTGCCCCATAGATGGGGTCTGTGTGCTCCTGCCCCATAGATGGGGTCTGTGCTCCTGCCCCATAGATGGGGTCTGGGTGCTCCTGCCCCACAGATGGGGGTCTGTGCTCCTGCCCCATAGATGGGGTCTGTGTGCTCCTGCCCCATAGATGGGGTCTGGGTGCTCCTGCCCCACAGATGGGGGTTTCTGTGCTCCTGCCCCCCAATGAGGGTCTCTGTGCTCCTGCCCCCCCCATTGGGGTCCTCTGTGCTCCTGCTCCATAAGTGACGTCTCTGTGCTCCTACTCCCCCCAGTGGGGGTCTCTGTGCTCCTGCCCCCCCCCCATTGGGGGTCTCTGTGCTCATGCCCCATAGATGGGGATTTCTGTGCTCCTGCTCCCCCCATTGGGGGTCTCTGTGCTCCTGCCCCATAGGTGGGGATTTCTGTGCTCCTGCTCCCCCCACTGGGGGTCTCTGTGTGCCTGCCCCATAAGTGGGCATCTCTGTGCTCCTGCCCCATAAGTGGGGGTCTCTGTGCTCCTCCCCCACACTCGGGCCTCTCCATTCTCCCCCCATGGGGGTCTCTGTGCTCTTGCCCCCCCCCCCAGGCCCTCGGGGGGGGTCTCTGCTGACTCTGCTCTGTCTCTGTCCTGCTCCTTCTATGGGGAAGCTCCAGACCCACGCAGGGACGCAGCCACGGTACGGGGGGGGGGTCCCCCTTTCCCTCCCCCTCCTTCGGGTGCTGCACCCCCCGTAGCGCCCTATGGGGTCAACCCCTTCCCATGGACCCCAACGTGCATTGGGGTCCCCCTCTCCCCCCCTTTCCCTGGGGCCAGGTTTGGGATCCATGGGGCCAGGTTTGGGATCCGTGGGGCTGGGTTTGGGATCCATGGGGCCAGGTGTGGGACCCATGGGGCTGGGTTTGGGATCCATGGGGCCAGGTTTAGGATCCATGGGGCCAAGTTTGGGGTCCCTGGGGCCGGGTTTGGGATCCATGGGGCCAGGTTTGGGATCCATGGAGCCGGGTTTGGGATCCATGGAACTGGGTTTGGGATCCATGGGGCTGGGTTTGGGATCCATGGGGCCGGGTTTGGGGTCTCTGGGGTGGCTTTGGGGGCACCCCATGGCCTGACCCCCTGCTGCCCCCCAGCCTGCACCCCCTCCCTGGTCCGTGCCGTGGGGCGGGGGCTGCAGCCCAAGGGGCTGCGCGTGAAGGAGCCGGCGGAGTTCAAGGTCTACACCAAGGGGGCCGGCAATGGGGAGCTCAAGGTCACCGTCAAGGGGCCCAGTGAGTGCGGGGGGAGTTTGGGGGCTCCGTGGGTCTCTATGGGGGGCTCCGGGTGCGTTGGGTGCTGCAATGTGTGCCATGGAGGTGCTATGGGGGGAATGGGGGTGCTGTGGGGGGGATTGGGGATGCTATGGGGGGTTGGGGATGCTATGGGGGAGATTGGGGGTGCTATGGGGGAGATTCGGGCTGCTATGGAGGGGAATGGGGGTGCTGTGGCGGGGATTGGGGATGCTGGGGGTGTTGGGGATGCTATGGGGGAGATTGGGGGTGCTATGGGGGGAGATTCAGGCTGCTATGGGGGGGATTGGGGGTGCCCTGGGGGGGAAATGGGGGTGCTATGGGGAGCCTTGGCATGCCCCATGGGGTTCTAGAGGGGTGTCTGGGTGCATTGGGTGCTGCAGTGGGTGCCATGAGGTGCCCAATGGGGCTCTATAGGGGTCTCTGGGTGCATTGGGTGCTGCAGTGCGTGCCATGGGGTGCCACATGGGGCTCTATAGGGGTTCTCCGGGTGCATTGGGTGCCATGGGGTGCCCATAGGGGTTCCCTGGGTGCATTGGGTGCTGCATTGGGTGCCATGGGGAGTGCCATGGGGGCCCTGCAGGGCTCTGTGGGTGCCCCCCTGACCGCCCCCCCTTGTAGAGGGCCCTGAGCCCGTCAGGCAGAGGGAGCTCGGAGATGGGGTCTTCGCCTGTGACTACGTCCCCACGGTGCCCGGGCCCCACACGGTGTCCGTGCTGTGGGGGGGCAGCCCGTGCCCCGCAGGTGAGGCGGGGGGCGGGGCTTACAGACATGTGCGTGTGTGTGTGCATACATGTGTGTGCGTGTGTGCACACACATGTGTAGGTATGTGCGTGCGTGTGTGTGTGCATACATGTATGTGCGTGTGTGCGTGCGTGTGTGTGCGCACACATGTGTAGGTATGTGCGTGCATGTGTGTGTGCATACATGTGTGTGCGTGTGTGCGTGCGTGTGCGCACACGTGTAGGTATGTGCGTGCGTGTGTGTGTGCATACATGTGTAGGTATGTGTGTGCGTGCGTGTGTGTGTGTACACATGTGTGTGCGTGTGTGCGCACACATGTGTAGGTATGTGCGTGCGTGTGTGTGCACACATGTGTAGGTATGTGCGTGCGTGTGTGTGTGCACACATGTGTAGGTATGTGCGTGCGTGTGTGTGTGCATACATGTGTAGGTATGTGTGTGCGTGCGTGTGTGTGTACACGTGTGTGCGTGTGTGTGCACGCATGTGTAGGTATGTGCGTGCGTGTGTGTGTGCATACATGTGTAGGTATGTGTGTGCGTGTGTGTGTGCATACATGTGTAGTGTGTGTGCATACATGTGTAGTGTGTGTGTGTGCATACATGTGTAGGTAGGTGTGTGTGTGCATGTGTACATGTGTAGGTATGTGTGTGCATACATGTGTAGGTATGTGTGTGTGCATACATGTGTAGGTAGGTGTGTGTGTGCATGTGTACATGTGTAGGTATGTGTGTGCATACATGTGTAGGTATGTGTGTGCGTGTGTGTGTGCATACATGTGTAGTGTGTGTGCATACATGTGTAGTGTGTGTGTGTGCATACATGTATAGGTATGTGTGTGCGTGTGTGTAAATGTACATACATGTATATATGTTTATGTATGTGCATGTACATGTATACACACACGTATGTATGTGCACACACATGTACACGTATGCACACAACTGTAGGTGTATGTGTACATGTATACATTCATGTAGGTGTATGTGTACATGTATACATTCATGTAGGTGTATGTGTGCATGTATACACGCATGTAGGTGTATGTGTGTACATGTATGCACACATGTATGTGTATGCATGTACACGTGTGGCCACATGTATGTACACATATATACACGTATGTATGTACACGTGTGTTCATGCCCACCTGTGTCCGTGCCCCCGTGTCCCCGCAGCCCCTTCGAGGTGCAGGTGTCCCCCGAGGGGGGCCCCCCCCGGGTGCGCGCGTGGGGCCCGGGGCTGGAGGGCGGCGCCGTGGGGAGCGCGGCCGAGTTCGTGGTGGAGGCCATCGGGGATGACGTCGGCACCCTCGGTGAGGGGGGCGCAGCGGGGGGGGTCAGGGGAGGCTGGGGTCTCAAGGACCCCTTGAGGGTCACATATGGGGGGGGGACCTGAGGGGTCTGTGGGGTCCTTGAGGGAGGGGGGGCTGTGGCAGGGATTTTGGGGCTCCCCGGGGCTATGTGGGAGGGATCTGGGGGGGTTGGGGCTGATGTGGGCTGGTTTTAGGCTGATTTGGGCTGGTTTTAGGCTGATTTGGGCTGGTTTAGGCTGATTTCTGGCTGATTTTAAGCTGATTTGCCCACATTTGCTGCCCCCCGGCTCCGTCGCCCCCCTGTCCCCGGGGCTGGTTTTGGGGTGCCCCTGACCCCTTCCCCCCCGTTCCCCCCAGGTTTCTCGGTGGAGGGCCCCTCGCAGGCCAAGATCGAGTGCGATGACCGCGGCGACGGCTCCTGCGACGTGCGGTACTGGCCGCAGGAGCCGGGCGCCTACGCCGTGCACGTGCTCTGCGACGGCGACGACATCGCCGGCAGCCCCTTCATGGCCGACATCCGCCCCGCGTCCCGCGACTGCTGCCCCGAGAAGGTGCGGCTCCGCCGGCACCACCCAGACCCATAGGGACCCATAGGGATCCATAGAGATGATAGAGACACATAGAGACCATAGAGACCATAGAGACCTATAGAGAACATCGAGACCATAGAGACCTATAGAGACCCATAGAGACC